>NW_026515409.1:0-103730 GCF_014898815.1 Panonychus citri | reverse complement strand
TTTTTGTGTTAATTATTAAATCATAAGAATGGGCGACAAATTGGAAATCAAGGAAAGTGATTTGAAAGATTATTTCAATTCTCGCTAATAAAGAAGGTAAACTTGACATCTCGACATTTAAACACATTTTGAAACAACTCGGACTTCACCGGAAGAAGGGACAGTTACACAAACAATCGAGGAAATTCAAAGTAAGTTAATCTAATCAAATTCATTCACACAATAATAACAACTAATAAATAATCCAATATAATTGAATGCTAATTGTTATGAAAGATTTATAATCTCTTCATTGGATCATCTCAATCTAATTAACTCATTTATACTCGAAGGATTTATGTTCGTACTTCAAAGTTCAGATTTTGTTTCTAAGCAACAAGTAGTTAATTTAATCCCATTTCGAATGCAAATCAAATTTAAATTATTTTGAATTAGTCGTAAACTAAGCTAAGAATAACATTTCACGTTGTTTATCAACTAAATTAATTGCTACAGTTAAATAATTAGAATGATTTATAGTCACAAAATAGACAAATTCACTGGTAAGAACGGAGAAAGACTAACTAATCTTTGATTCTGACTGTAAATTCTGGTTCTCATGAATCTAATTGTATTATTTTGTTTTATATTCTGATTTGATTTATTTACTTATTATTTTCTCTGATCATGATTAAGGCGATGGTTTTATTACTTCTGATAAATTGAAAGCTTTTCTGGAAACTATCGCCGAGAAACATGGTAACTTGCGAAAACTTTTCGATTGGATTGATGCCGATAAAAATGGTTACCTTGATCGGTACGAGATTAAAATGGCCTTTGCGATGTCCAACAAGCCTTTTACCGCGGAAGATGTTGAAAGATTGATGACTGAATGTGACACTGATCGAGATGGAAGAATTAGTTTCATAGAATTCAGACAAAGTCGAATGTCCAGTTTATTCAGCGACGTTTGTTAAAAATGTCCAACATAATAATCAACATAATAACAACAAAAACAACAACAACAATCAGTTAATTATGATTACCAATCAATGGATAAGTTTTTTGATGGAACAAAAAATATTGTCGACTTATTTGCCGTCGAACTTTTCAAATTTAAAATTTTCTTTCTTTTGTTTCCGTTTCCTGATCAATACAAATCAATTTTCTCTTTACGATTATAACTTTAATTGCAGACTAGACTCACTTGTACCATCAATTATGAAAAGGAACAAACTTGAAACAATTTAAATAAAACATTTTACTAAATTAAAATAAATAAACTGAACATCTATTCATTCAATCAACTTGAAATCTGAATCCATATCAAAGTTCAAAATTCAGTTCGTGCAGTCAGATAATTGAATCAGTTCGTGATGCAGATTACGATAATTTATTTTCCAATTATCATCATTATCCACTATGATTCTGATCAAACAACTTTAATCAATTTCTCTCAGTTCATTCTCATTAATCACTATCAAATGATATACGCTGAATCAATAATTATGTATATAAATAGATTGTAACTTCCGTGATGAAAAACGGACATTGTCCAGAACTTTTGTGAGTAAGGACTTGAAAATCTCGCAAGGGTATTAATATGAATTCACATGAAAATCTGATCTAATCGAAAGCAAAACAAGTTAAGGGTTCAAACCTCGAACGACTTCATCCTTAGAGCACCAGTAGGCCTGAGATCGTGAAAGAGATCGAGATCTGTCCTCACTTAATCACTGAACTTTTTTTTATCAAAATCGATTTAAATATTGGACTATTTAAACTTATGAACTCGAATCTTGAATAACAATCAATCGGTGGCTTTAGATTGAAATTTGAAAAACAAGGAAAAGTTTTTTTACGAAACGAAAATCGATTTTAGATCGACTCTTATAATTTAATCGATTCATGGATTAAACTGAATTTGTTTATCTCTCACATGTTTTCAATTGTAGTTATTGTTTATCAATTCAATTAATGTGGTAAATTGTTTTCTTTTGATAATTAATCATCACTTTATTTACATTTGAATTGATTTTTAATCAGTTTGAGTGGTTAATAATTTGACTTGATATTCGGGAACATGAATATCGGAGCTTTTACGAGAAATATTTATCCTCTTGGATGGATGAGAAATCCATATGTCCGTCGTCTTCCTGAACATTATTTGAAACACCGATTGGAACTTACTAAACCACCGGTTCGTGTTCATGATGACCCAACCACTGGTGACCTTTTGGATTATAAACTTACTGATGCGAAAACCTTAAGAATGTAAGAAAAACAAATTCACATGTTATGAGTTATGTTTACATTTTATCTATTTATTTATTTTCTTTTTCTCTTTTTTTTTATTCTTTACCAAATAGTGAACGAGTTCCCGATCTACCAGTTGCCACTCAAAAGCTACAAACTTCTGACGAAGCTATTCTCGGCGGAGAAGATGTAGTTTTCGGCTTTAGTTTACCAAAGAGACAATTGTTCAGAGACTCTGGTGTCAGGTACAGTTTCCATTTCCATTGCCAACACTTTCTTACTAATTTTCCTTTCCTATTCTGATCATATAGAAATGCTAAGGTATGGATGCCTAATATCTACCGGACAACCGTTTATAGTGAAGTACTTGACACCTATTTGAGTATAGTGTGTACAAAACACGCTCTCAATTTAATTCACGAGGCTCATGGATTCGATAATTATATCCTTCGGACACCAATTCAAGACCTTCAATCAAAATTGGCTCTTAAGCTTCGTCGAAAGATGCTGATAACATTAGCTAAAAACGATTTCCATCCAAATGATCCTGAAAAATTTGAATTAGTCAAGAATAAATATCAAGATTGTAAAATTCCGGTAAGTTTGTCTATCAAATTTCCTGTAATATAATAACTGTAATCATACTCAAGCATATCAAACCCTCAGTGTATTTTAATTGACAATGAGATTGTATATTTTTGCCAATCATTGTCAATGATCACTTGATTGTCACCATTGTCCTTTCACGAAACTATATCCAATTAATTTGTCTCATGTTGTACATTTACAGTTGGAAGAAGCTGAATGGATTGGGTTAAGTTGGGCTCAAGCTATTGAAAAGAATCACGAATCAACCTACAAACAATCAGAACCATTGAAAGTAAAATATATCAACGATTTAGTGAAAAAACTAGAAGGTTAGTTAGACTGTTAATTGTAAAGATTGACAGTTAGATTGTGAAGTAAAAAAAATCATCAGAGATTAAGAATCTTATCTAATATGTTTCCATTAATCTTGTTGACAGATTTAAAAGCCAGTGGGGAAATGCCAGAGCAGAAAAGGTAATTATTACCCTTCCATTAGGAAAATCACAATTCAATCTAATTAACCTCTAAACCATCATTAACTAATCTCCATCTTTTAATTGTCTTCTTCTTCACAGTGAACCACAAAGTCTATTGGATCGAGCTAAAAGTTTACTTCATCTCAGATGAATCATCAATAATTTCATCAACTCTTTTTCTGTTATTGTTTATATATAGAAACCTGATTTCATTACATGATTATTACCTTGTTCAGTTTAAAAACAATCGTTAATTTGATTATCGGAAAGAAAGTGAATAAGGTAAAGAGGAAAAGGTGTGTCAGTGATTGAGTTGAACACAATTTGAAGTAAACCAAATGAATCATGGTAATTATATAATTGTATCTGTTCACATATTAACTATACTTAAAAACGAGTCGATATTTTTCCCGTATTCACAATTAATTATTCATTAACATTCAACAATTATACAGAAAAGGAGCTCAATTGTTTGATTTCATGGTTGGATTGATAGTGTTTAAGTCTGTTGTTGTGTTGATGTTGTTTTTCACATTTCACAATTAAAAAGTCTTTCAATTGATTTAATCTTTTTTTGAGTTAAAAAAAAATTTAACCAATTTCAGTTTTATTATTATCATAAAAGTAATATCATCAGAATGTTGAGCTTACTCAGATGACAATGAACTTCTGAATAATTTTTGTTTTTGTTTTGTTTCTTTGACAAAAAGAGATTTGATATTGTTGGGAGATTAATACTTTTCCTTTTTTTTAAGAAGTGAATGAAACGATCAGCACAATAAGAAAGACAATAAATATTCCAGCTAAAATGGCCATCATTTTCATGTTTCTCCACCATTGTTTACGCTTTAATTTACCAGCTTGTTGTTCAAATTGTGAGGCACCTTGTTGCAAGGCATCAGCTCGATTATCCAATTCACTTAATTTCTGATCCCGTTCCAAAACTTTTTCCACATTATGTTTCATAATACCGACAACCTCTTCCACCTGAGCTTGAGTTTGTTGAAGCCGTTTAGATGATGCAGGAGCACCACCACCACCGCCACCGGCAGATCGGTTACCATCATATCCAGTTGACCTAATATAGCACAGAGAGGGGGGAGAGAGAACAAGAAAAACATACACATATACAGAAAATAATCACCACACACAAAGAAAGAGCATATAAAAGAGAAAGAAAGAAAGAAAAGATTGAAGGAAATAGAAAAAAATGAGAAAGATTAACAGACAAGTTTTACATCAAGGGGAGTTTTCAAGGTTTGAAGGTTGTGATTCCACTTGTTGCTTTCTTAGAGGCAACAAAAGATCACAGGTAAAATATTAGAATATCGACAAACCAATGGAGATAAAAACTAAATACTCACATTTTTATACAAAGACAAAAGTAAAACCACAATCAGAGTAAAAAAAAAGAGAAATAAAAAGTTAATCAGAAAATAAAAGAAACAATTAAACAAAATAAAAACAATTAACGTCAAGTGTTTGAAGTTTAATTTCTGCCCCTCAAGCGAAGGCCCTTCATTCATTCACTTGCTGAGTCAACTTGTGTTCCACGATCACTGACATCTGGTGGACAATAAAACAACTATTTTCTCGTATTCTTTTTAAATCTTTTTTATTCTTTAGAAAAATTAATTTTCTAATCAATCAGATTAATTGTCATTTTTGTCTCTACTTTGAAAATGATTACTTTCAATTATTTAGAATCAATTTGTTAGTAAGTAATTTGATGAAGAGAAAGATGAGAAAATTTCAACGTAATTTGAAACATTTATTTCAAAAGTTCTGTTGATTTGAAAGTTTTAACCGAATCTCTGATTACGAGTTAATTGTTGAATTATAGCCAATCAATTAAGAATTTAATTCAATATTTGTATCTTGTTTTTTTTTCTTATTCCTCAATTGTATCATCATTAGTTATCAATTGTCTCTGTTTCATTAATCTTAATATTTTAATTGATTTCAGTTAATTTGAATTTAATTTGTAACAATTTAAAAAACAAAGTTCACTTCTTGTATTACAAAGTTTTATACTAATAGAAACAATTTTGGAGAAATATAAAATATAATAATCTTCTCCTTGTTATCATATGATAAACTTTTTTTGTGTATATGTTTTTAAAGTAATCGTAACAATTTGATTTTGAAAATAAAGTTGATTATGACCATCTAATGGTGGTTAATCATTTGACTTTTAAGTTGCTTTAATACGTTGATGATTATTTCACGAAGGGTAAGAGGTTTACAATGTTCCTCTAGCCAACCGAATATACCACCAGAAAGTTCATCGAAATTTTTAACTGTAACTGAAGAATCAAATGATTGGAAAAGAGAATCACAAATTGCTTGGAAAACTTGAAATTTAACATCTTCACTTATTTGATTACACGATTGTCCAGGTTGAGCTTGTTGATGGTGTTTAACTATACGCTCATAATTAGCCTTCATTATTTGTAAAGCAATAACCTCTTTACGAAGAGACTGTAAACAAAATATAGAAAAATAAAATCAGAGAAAAACTTAACGTTAATTTCTTAGGCCTTGGAGATAATTTAGTAACAAACTTACTTGTAAATCCTCTTCCTCTTTTTTCTGCTGTGATTGCATATATTGAATATATTCAATTGATCGTTGAAGAATCGTCGCTTTGCTCAATTTATAACTTGAAACAGAATCTTGTTGAGCACAAGTTGGTACCAATGATTGAAGTTCCTCATAACCTTTTTTAATTGCATCTCTACGTTTTTGTTCAGCCATAGTATGAGCCTCTCGGCGTCTTTCCTTATAACTGGTGGTGGATTTGTGGTCAGAATCTTCATCATCAGTGGTTAATGAAGCATCAGTATTGTGGGTAGAAGATGCAGAAATCATGTTGCTTGTTGACAACAAGAAGAAACGAAAAAAAAAGAGCAAAAAAATCAAAAACTCTAAGAGGAGAGAAAAGAACAAAAAAAAAACTTAAATTAGAATTGAAAATTTTTTTTCTTTTTAAAACAATAACTTGAAATAAAGAGTAAAAGTGAAAGTAAATAGCGTTCATACTTACCCAAAAAAAACGGATTAACAGAAAACCAATTTAAGAGGCATTAAAATGGCCTTTGTTGTGATTAGAGATTAAAGATTAGTTAATTAACGATAATTAAAGAGAGAACGTTTGTAAACATTGGTTGTTTTCTTTTCTTTTCTACCACCAGATGGCAACAGGTTCGAAAGAACAATTGACCAATCAGAGTGAATTCATCTGATCGAATATTTTTAGAGATCTTAGCCAGCCGAGCTTCGACTGGCTGGCTAACTAATGACTTTTTTATTCTTTAGAAAAATTAATTTTCTAATCAATCAGATTAATTGTCATTTTTGTCTCTACTTTGAAAATGATTACTTTCAATTATTTAGAATCAATTTTTAGTAAGTAATTTGATGAAGAGAAAGATGAGAAAATTTCAACGTAATTTGAAACATTTATTTCAAAAGTTCTGATGATTTGAAAGTTTTAACCGAATCTCTGATTACGAGTTAATTGTTGAATTAAAGCCAATCAATTAAGAATTAAAATTCAATATTTGTATCTTGTTTTTTTTCTTATTCATCAATTGTATCATCATTAGTTATCAATTATCTCCGTTTCATTAATCTTACGAGTTGATTTGATCTCTCTAGATGATTAACTTTTAGTACTTTTAGTTGCTCACTTTTACTTATCTTAAAGTTAATCAATTAAGTTAATTAGTAATAGATTAACTTGGATAATCTAACAAGTAGTTAAGTAAATATCTTAATGTATGTAATCTTAGATTTGTAATCAAAGACAAATAAACTGATAAGTGTCAAGTTGATAAAAAGTAATTAAGGTTGTTGCTTTTCTTTATCAACTAATTGCTACCCGAAAACCAACAATTTGTTAATTACATAATCATCCAAGTGAATTAAATGTAAATTCCGAAGTAAAACATTTAAGTGATCGCGATTTTAATCGAACTAGAAAAAGAAAAAGATTAATTAACTAAAATAATAATAATAATCTAAACTCATTAACCGAGAAGAAATTAACTAATTTCCATTGATAAAATAGCCTTTGCTTTTAATCATAGATAACTGCAAAGAAAGATGATTGTTAATTGTTACCATAAATTATTGGTTGATTTTACTTCAATCGAGTGAAATCTATGAAGTGCTCTGGTTAATTTTAATAACAATTGATTTGTTGTTTGTTGGTTGGATTGATTTGTTGTTGGTGTTGAGATGTTGGTTGTTTGTTGGATGATGAGATGATAAGATGATGATGATTTTGGTCAGGTGAGATATTAGTGGAATCATGTAACCATATCTTCAAAATTAATTTGCTTTTGTGTTTTTTTTTGTGAATGCTGATTAATTGGTGTTAATTGGGATGAGAAAAGGTAACGAAACAAAAGTTACTAACTATTGGGACATTTGTTTTGCTGGTTAACAATAGCTAAACTCCTCTTTACAAGAAACATTATGATATTAAAACTATCCTAAGATATTCAAGTCTGTCTCCAGTATAAATCGTTCACCATACCGTTTTTTAATCAAATTAATTATAATGACATGAAGAGAAAAGAAGAGAAAGAAAGATGGGAAAAGAAGGGAGCTAGAGATAGAGATAGAGAGAGAGAGAGAGAGTTAAAGAGTTTGGGCAAAGGGATGAGAGATAGTACAAAGTGATAAAAGAGGATCGATTCTGATAAATTGAACTTTTCCTACAGTCGTCCGTAGATGAACAGTTAAGAGAATGGAGGAAGTTATGGTACCATGTATCGATACAATCACACCTTTCCTTGATTTTACAAGTTTGCTTTTCGTTGAGAAGAGAAGGGTTCAGTTGGTTGAATTTTTTTATCAAGTTTTAAGTGTATTTTATGTAGAGGTGATGTGTGGGTATTTCTTATCTTCTTGTGGAGAGAGGGGTTGAGGTGATGTTGTATCTCAATTTTATACGAGCCAAACTGCAACTTGCTTTATGATTTTATTTGTTTGTTTGTTTGTTTGGTGGTTGTATTGAAGTTTGTATTAAATTGTTTGTTGGTGGTTTTCTGAGTGATTATTTTCTCAAATATGGATGATAACTTTCAATGAAGTTCCGAGCTCTCTGGCTTGGGAGTTAGTTGAACGGCTTCTTGAAGGGTTGAATGAGGGGTTGCATGAGCTGCTGCTGCTGCTCCGGGAGCTCCGCTAGGCATGGAGTCAAGTGTGGTTGAGTGGGGAGCCATTGAATGAAAATTGTATCCTGCGGACCCGTTTAAAGTTTCTCCGTAAGCACTCGAGACGAAATACTCTTTGTTAACACAATTACGTAGAGAATCTGGTATACGTGCAACTATAGCTCGTCTAATCTCAGCTGCAGCCATTTCACGAAGCTCAGTGCAACTTGCCTCACTGTACCACGCTGCATGGGGTGTAATTATCAAGTTTGGTGCGTCCTTGAGTGGTCCTGAAATTTTGAATTTTGTTGTTTTCATTAAATATTGTTTGCACAAAAAAAGGGAAAAGAGAGGGAAAATACATTTCAATTGTTATGATAAAAAAACCAAAAGGATTTAAAAATACATGTAAGAACGGGATAGTAAACTTACCGCTCATTGGACTGTAAGGTTCATTCTCCTGAACATCAAGACCGGCAGCTCTAATTCTTCCATCTTTTAAAGCGGCAGCCAATGCGTTCTCATCAACTAAGCCACCACGTGCTGTGTTGACCAGGAAGGCACCTGAATAAAATAAAAGTTTAAATGAGCAATATTGGTAAATAAAATGACAAGTTGGTTCATTTGACTTAATGTCAAAGTAGAGACAACTTACCAGGCCGCATCTGTTTAATGGTAAATTCGTTAATTAGATGGTGATTGTGTTCATTTAGAGTGCAATGAAGAGAAACACAATCGCTTTGATAAAGCAAGTCTTGCAAAGTGTAGACTCGAGTAAGTCCCAAAGATTTTTCAATACCATCCGGCAAATAAGGATCATAAAATATAACATTAAATCCGAACGCTTTAGCTCTGAGGGCAACAGCAGTACCGATTCGACCTAAAGAGAACAATATAATTATGAAGAATTAGAGATGGAACCAGGTTGGAGGGAATTTATCAAATTGAGCTGTAAACCCAAAACAGACAGTTTAGGCTAAAAAAGATAAATACATACCTAATCCAACAATTCCTAAAGTATCACCGCGGATCCGAGCGCAGCCTGCTGCGGCTTCACGAATTTGTTCGGGTCCTTGAAATTTTTTACCCTCTCGAACCGCGTTTGCTAACCAATATGTCCTTCTATACAAGTTCAGTATTAAACAAAGGGTTGCATCTGCTACTTCTTCCACACCATAACCAGGAACATTGCAAACAGCAATACCTACGAATGAAAAAAAACAATAACAATTAAAATAAAGCGCAAATTAAATAAGCCGGTTAAGAAAAAAATAGAAAATTGTAAATATTTAAGCTTGAAAGATCCAATGACAGCAGAGAAAAATAGATATAGGGAAGAGCTAAGACAATGAGAACTCATACTAGAAAAGAATGCAAGATAAAATGATGCTTCTTTACGGGTTGAAAGCATAAAATGATGAGCATTGCAAATGATAAAATGTAAAGAAGGTAATATTTACCTAATTCTCCGGCCGCTTTAATATCAACATTATCAACTCCTGAACCGATCCTAACAATAATACGGAGAGCCTTAAATTTATCGAGATCGTCTTTAGTTAGTGTAATTGTATGCCACATAAGGGCTCCAACAGCTTCATTCAACACTTTCTCATGAATCTCTTGGGTTGATTGGGCATCACAAAAGGCAACGGTTGCTACATCTTTCAATATTGGCATCTCAACTGAGCAGTCCCGTCCATCCAAGAGGGCAACCAGTGGTCTGGTATGCATTGGTCCATTTGAGATGGGACCTCTGCCTCCGACTGTAAATCATGTTACACAGGGGAGAGATAAAGAGAAAGAGATAGAGAAAGAGGGAATAGAGATGATGACAGGGAAGAAAAGACAAACGAGAAAGAGGAAGAGAGATAAAAGAGAAGCAAGAGAAAGAAGAAGAAGCAGACAAAAGAATTAATATCATAAGAATAAAAGGACATAGGAAGGGAGAAAAGATATCAATTAGTGAAAATATTTTAAAACCACCTCAGCACCAAGTGATTGATGACAAAGAAAAATAGGACTTACCTTTTCTCTTGATCATATTTATAACTAAATTATGATTGTTATTTATTTATTAACAAAGACGATTATGAGGAAGAAGAAGATGCTGATGATGATGATGATGATGATGAGAGAGAGTGAGAGAGTGAGACCGAGACACAAAAAAAACAGAGTCAAAATGTGATGATAAAAATGAGAAAAAAACCTAGAGAGAGAGAAAAAGAAAGAGAAATCGCCACAAAAGAAACTGCAAATGCAAGACTAAAAGAAAAGCGCCATTTTGATACGCCCAATGCGGTCATGCGAACTGAGAACTTTTTTGTCGCAAACGAAAAGCGCCAAATTTAAATGGAACATCGAAGTTCATTCGCCAGGTGGCGACAGTCGCTCTTTTTTCTCTTTTCGATTAACAATTAACACTTTTTCTTTTAATTTTACAATTAAAATCGTTGATAATTCGACAATTTATTCGCTACAGTTTATCTTGTTCGGTTTTGAACGTCTATTCTTTCAAAGAAAATCTTCATTTCTTGGGCTGAATTATTTTCCATGAACAGAAAAGTTTATCCGATCGATTGGAATTTAAATTGTTAATTGTGATTATTTTCCAACTGAATTTATGAAATGATGATGAAAGAATTAGTGAAAATTAAGAAGACATTAAAGTGATAATGATGAACGATGAACATTTGTATTTACACTCTTAGAGGTGAATGGTTGAAATGATGAGAGTAATTGTATTGGTTGAAGTTTGAAAAGTGTCAATTTGAAAGAAAAAAAAGAGAGAAAAAAAAATTATGATTAATTAATTTACTTAAAGAAAAACAAATGAAATGTTTGTTGACATTTGTTCATCTGTTTGTTTCTTTTCTCGTTTAGTGTCAAAGGTTAACTTTTCTCTCTCACCTTTACCCACAACTTTCTGTTTACTCTGATTGTTACACACAAATCAACATCTATTTGCTTAATTTTGTTACCCTCAAAGTGATTTCGCTCTTTCAAACAATTTGTTGATCTTATTTTCGTTTTATTATTATTTCATCTTTTACTCATTTAACCTTGATGGTGATGGAAATCATCATGTTAAGTATAATCATAATAATGGATGATGGAGATGAAGAGGAAGACAAATGACGAATATCACTCAATCTCTCTCTCTCTCTCTCTCTCCATTTATCATCCATTAACTTTTCTTCATCTTCATTCTTGTGGTTACCTGGATGATAAAATTAATTGTAACAAAGTAATTGATCCTCCCTGAAGGTAAAGTACTCACTTAATTAAGTAATCCTATCAATGAGCAATCAATTTTCAAAATCTAAGACCAATACAATGTGAAGACAAATTGTTGATCAACTTATTATAAAACTTATCCAGCATTTCAATTGTTATTAACCTTAGATTAGCTTAATTTGTTATAATTAACTTTATCCTTTTCTTTTTTAACTAATATTAACTTATATCAGATGATTAAAAGTTAATCAATTGAAGATATTTAATCTCATCTATTTTTTAATCAGTTTCTTTTACTTTTTTTCACTGATTAGTGATAGACAACAAAACATTATGTCAATCAATATCATGGTAATGATAAGATTTACCTGTTGTAGACCTTAATCAAATTTGATCACGTTTATGTATGATAATCATTTTTAAGATAATGATACAAATCAAACTAAGTGTAATAATTAGATGAAATCTATTGTCTAATCAATAATCACTGTGAAGATAGAAAGAGATGAAGATAATCATGTTCTTACAGTTAGTTAAGAAAAATGTTACTAATATTTACCAATTATATTAATTGTTTAGACGATTGTGAGAAAGTTAATCAACTAAACTAAAACTAAATTTTAGTATCACACAATTTTCTGTGAGTTACCTGTAGTTTTAATTAACAAATCAACAACATCAATCAATTACTGATTAAAGTTGAGAATAAATTTCAAGAGATAAATGAATGAAAAAAAAAGAGATAATTTAATAATACTAATTAGAATTAGATAATTGTTGTTGATTAAAATTATCAGTTACGCCTTTTTTTTTCGTGTGTTGTTGTTGTTATGAAGTTAATTGTTACAATTGTTATTAATTTAATTTTCTCCCTTTCTAATTGAGTTTCTCTCTTAATTCCTGTGTATTAATAGTGTCTATAAATTAATCAGCCTTAATGATGATGATGAATATTATTATTGACAACAATTGACGCAATTAAATGTAAAAAAAAAGTAAAATAAATCACGAGGAGGCAAAAATGTAAGTGACTTTGAATGAAACTGTAAGGATGATGAGATGATGATGATGATGATGGAGAAGATGAAATTACCTGATTGTAATGACTTTGATCATAATTTGGTTAAAACACCTTATTAATAACATTATTAGCATTACACAATTAGGAATCATTTCTCTTGGATGATTCCTAATTATGATGCTAAATGATGATGACGATGATGAAGAAAAACAAAGAGGATGAAGAGATGAAGAAGATGATGAAGGGTGAATTCAGGCTTCATCTTTACTTTTTTTCTTCTTCTTCTTCTTCTTCTTCTTCTCCACCTCCATCACCTATCCAACCTCCTCTTTCTCATTCTCATCATCGTCTTCATCATCTTCCTCTTATTCTTTCTAATAATTAATATTATGAGTCTAACCAAAAAACAAACTTTATGATTATTTCTTTACAGAGAAAGTACTTGACTTTTTATCACTTTGTTACCATAGAATCGGATTAGCAGAGTAAATAGATCCAAAGTTTTTTCTGATAACTTCGAACCAATGGGAGACAAGGGAAAAGAAAGAAAATGGAAAAAGAAGAGAGAGAGAGAGAGAATGAAAATGAGTGAGAAAGAGGGAGAAAAAACTCTGAGATTCAGTAACAATTTATTGTCACAATCTCATCATCATCAGCATCGCCATCGCGTACCAAATGCTAAGCCAAAAGTATTTGAACGTTAAACAAGAAATAATAATGGCAGGTAAGGAATCGCCAATCGACTCGGCCCACAATGATAGTCTAAAAAATAAGATGACCGCCGATTCAAATGCCACTAATCAGTTAACTTCATCATCATCATCATCATCGTCCTCAAATATAACCACTTCAATTTCACCATCTAAATCAAACATGATTGAAAATCCCAAGATTGGTAAGAAATTGTTTCAACTTGTGATTAAGTGAAAATCGAAATGATTCTGATTGTCCAACGAATTCATTTCTATATCATTTATCTGTGGTGTTTTTTTCTCTTCCTTTTCTCATCTTTACTTTTAATTACGTTTTCTCTCTTGTTTCGTGTGTCCAGAAATCACCAAAGATCAATATGTTGTTCATTCGGACCAAGGATTGAAACAAGAGGAGTTTTATTCAACTCAACAACCAAATCAGTCCAACGATGAGGATAATAAGAAATCACAACAACAACAACAACAACAGAATAATAATATCAACATGGACTTGATTCCTTCTTCCCGTTCATCACTTAATCCCGAAGTTCCTTATGTACCAGTTCAATCTTTAGGTATGTGATCTTTTTGCTCCGCAATCATTGAAACTCATTCCGTTCAATCAAATGAAACAATCATTTGGTTAAGTGTTTGAAACACAATGAACAAAAGATTTGAACGATGTTTAATTGTTCGGTTTGTTTAATTGTTCATCTTCCTTGGTGATGTTTTTCCCCTTTATCTTAATCCTCGATTGTAGCGGGATTTCAATATAGTTACGTTGTTCAAGGGCCAACAGGCCATTCTATGTCTACCTTACCTACGGGACACTCTGGTGATAACGGAAATGAGAAAAATATTATTGGCGGAAATTTAGTCCCATATTTTACTTCACCCGATTCGTACGGAGGATCAACTTCATCTAATGGGAATGGTACAGATAATCAGCTTTCGGAATCTATTAATCACAATCCATCAAATTATCACAGTATGTTAATTGTTGTTTTCTCCATCCAATTTAGTTTCCAAATGAACCAATTTAATCAAATTCTCATCTTCTCTTATACCTTTGCAGTTTTAGTCTCAGCGCCATGTTATCGAAGTCAATTACCAGCTGAATATGAATACGGGAAGCACGGGAATGTGTTAATGTGGAGCGATGTCAACACCTTTATGGCGTCGAGATGGAACAGGTCATTATTTGTGTAACGCTTGTGGTCTTTACTCAAAGATAAATGGTATGAATCGACCACCAATTAAACCACACAAAAAGATTCCCAATAATCGTCGGGCCGGATTATCGTGCTCAAACTGTGGCACTGGACAAACAACTCTTTGGAGGCGTAATATTGAAGGTGCGCCCGTTTGCAATGCTTGTGGCCTTTACTTTAAATTACACGGTGTCCCACGTCCGATGACGATGAAAAAAGACGGCATTCAAACGCGAAAACGTCGACCGAAAAATCCAGCAGGATCAACTAACACAATCCAATCAACAAATGGATTAGTTAATCAAGCAAATAATCATCATCACCATCAACAGCAGCAACAACAACACCAACAACAACAGCAACAGCAACAAATTCAAAACCCTCACCAATCCTTACAATCACAATTAGTTCAAGCCTCACAATCTCAATTAATGCATCAACAACAACAACAACAACAACAACAGAATCAATTAGTTAATCCATCATCAAATAATCCCCACATTCAGCCACCGATGATCGTCATGCACACAAGTGTAATACAATCTTTGACTTCACTCGATGATTAACCAAATCGACGAAACAATTAACTTTCTGCGCCTTAGCAAGTTGTCAATTCCGTCAGATGAAACTAGAACGGCAACAATCAGAATCGATAATCGTTCATCTAATTTTGTCATTTGTTTCAAAACATTTTTTTCTCATTAATAACTAATCAATATAATCATTATTTGGAGTGGAACCATTGAAAAAAATCTAATTTCTTTTGCTCGACTCATCATGTTTACTTTTTTTCTTATTGTAAAATTAGTTTTTCATATTTGGAGTGTCAATCAACTTGAAAATTGTCTCGAATGTGCCTGATTAGTGTTAATTAGACGAGAAAAGAAATTAAAATAATTCTCTCGGTTTTATTTTCACAAAGGATTTAAAAAGGAAGAGAAAACAAAATCATTTCGATTTGAAATAAACGAAAAAGTTCAATTCGATTATCCGAGATTTATATTATTGTATTTACATTTTTTTGTTCTAAAACAATTGTAATCAAAATGAATGTGACACTAAGATATTATTAACCTTTGCGTTTATTTTTTTTTCTGTTTGGTTATTGAGATGAGAATTTAATTTTGTTTATAATTGATGAATATTTTGAAATGTGTATGATGGCCATTGTTGATTTGTATATCTTTTGTTTGTCTGTTGGTTTTATCTATAGATTTTGGGTTGATTATAATTATTGTAATGTGTGTGTGTGTGTGGTTGTTGTTGTTGATATTGTTGTGTATCATTTTGTGGTGTTGATGTTTTTGATTACATTACGTACACTTTTTCAGCATCTTTTAAATCGTAAACCTCTTTACTTCGTGGACATATTATTTTACCACCATTTTCTATGGCCATTTGTTTGAGTGATAGTTCCCCGTAGACATTTCCGTTAGGAAGGACCATTGGATGATTATGTTCATTCAATGGTTGACCAGAGATGTGACAAACTAAACGAGATTGTGAACAATGGGAACAGGGAAGTGGTATGGCCAATTGGTTAAGGAGATCTGAGCAAACGGGACAATCGGGATTTTTTTCCGTATCTTTACTGTAACATTGAGGTGTTTTTAGAGCTGAAAGACCTGATTGAAGTGTTATTGCAAAAACAGAGGTTGGACTCAGTTGATACAATTTAAAATTAGCCAAACGAAATTGTTCAACTAAACTTGACCATCGGGTTTCATCAAAAAGAGACTTGTAGGGTTCAACTTCGGTATCTGGATTGAAAGCTAATAAGCCCATTACATGTTGTAGATCAACCTTTTGATCACCTTCCACACAGCTCAAGTATTTTCGAGCATGTTTGATGGCTTCAATTCGCTTGTTCTGTCTAATAAATTCAATAAACTCTTGTTGTCGAAGATTAAATTCTAAAGGACTTTTGATTTTGCGAAGTTTTGACTTATTGTCATGACACCAGGATAGACATTGTCCAGTTTCTTTGCGTAAAAGAGATTCTTCCACTTGTCGGGAAACTAGGAATAAATCGATATTCGTCAAATGTTCAATATTGGAATGAACAGCTAATTTGATCGCTGAATCATAATAGCCAGATCTTAAAAAATGTTCTACAAGCATTCGGTCCAATCGACGTTTTTTCCATTGATTGATGGAAGCTTCGGTTGTTCGTGGATTACAATATTCTTTAAGATGATCTAATCGACGTTTACAACATTTGGCAGCTTCCAATTCATCCATTATGCTTTCCTTAGCTTTACGCTTGAGAACAGTCAATTTCTCAACCACACCAGACAAGAGATCGGTAATGGTACTCACTGTAGGTAAACTGGACCCTTGACCAAGAACAGCTTTTTCCAAAGTGTTAACACAACTTTGAACATGACAAACCTCACGGTCGATAGTTTTCTGAGCTCCACGGAATTTTTTATTCAAAATCTCATAAGGTACCTTGAGGGTGGGGTGTTCAAGGCTCTTAATGTCTTGATTTTCCATAACAAAATCCATTGTAAATCTAATGGTTAAAAAGAAAAAATAACACAAAGCCACATGTTAATATAAAGCAAGAATAAAATGAAAGAAAAGAAAGACGTAATAGAGAAGATAAAAAATATAATCATTAAAAGAAAATAAAATCACAACAAACAGTCAAATTATCATTTGAAAAAATAGTAAAACTGTAAACTCAGCAACAACCTTTTCTCATCCGAAGAAAATGCTAACATTACCTGTAAAAAATAGCTTTTCTTAGCCACTAAATGGAGCTTCAGGAAGTACTTAATCACAGATAATTAAAAGAAAATACAAGAAATTAAATTTAATTCAATTTCCAAGTTGTTTTAATTAAGGGACAGAGAAAAAAACTGAACCTTTGTTAGAATGAAGGAAGAATCAAAACAAAGAAGTGTCTCCCTCTGGAAAAGAAAAAAAGAAACATCAGATTTTCTCTAGAAATGTGAATGTGAATGAGAATTTTTTAAAAAAATTTTCTGTTCCTTTTTTCAATTTATTTTCATCGATTAATTTTATCAATGGTAATTAATTAATTTAATTTATCTCTTATCTTAGTGACTGTTTATTTATTTAATTATTAAGTTAAATCAACATTTAGTCAAATTATTATTTTATTGTGTTATTGGTCCAAATTGAAAAGACAACATGGATAACGGAGTCAACAACATTAACCAAGATGGTCCGTACTGAGCCTGAATCTTTATCTATTTTTAATTAATTTTAACAATTTTCAAATTCATATTTATTGCCATATTTAATTATATTATTATAAATTTATATTATCATTAGAGTATTTCATAGAATATTTTTCTCTTTTTCTGTTCTCTTTTTTTTCCTTTCTCCCCTTTTCTCTCTCTCTTTCTTTTACCTTTCTATCTCTTTTTTATTCTCTCTCATCACTTTCCATCTTTTTCTCTCTTTATTACCTCTGCCTCTTTTATCCTCATCATCTCTACTTCCCTTTTCTTACTTTTTCCCTTTTTTACCTTCTTTTTCTCTTTTTTCTTCTCTTTTTCTCTTTTTTCTCTTTTTATTTTTACTCATCGACATCCATTTCTCTGTGTGATCCATTTTCGATGCAACAGAAAAACCTACAGCCTGTGATAGTCACATAACCATTGGGAAGCCGATCAACTCTCTGACGATGTCTCTCAGCTCTTCTCTCTCTATACTTTTTTTTGTTTTCACATAATATGGTAAAAAAACTAATTGCTTTAAATTCTAATCATATTTGCTTCTTTATTAAACAGATGATGCTTCTTCTCCTGATTTGTCAGCTGTTCAACAAACTGGTACATTGATATGTGGTCCTGGTGCCCTTCGAGCTTCAGCAATTCAAGCTGGATTGGTTAAACTTACACCGGAACAATATGAGTCCATCACCAAAGCCAAAAAATATGCCATGGAGCAAAGCATTAAGAGTGTTCTTGTCAAACAAACCATAGCCCACCAACAACAACAGCAAAAATCACTACAGCGGCATCAAGCTTTGGTGCTTATGTGCCGTGTTTATGTTGGAAGTATTAGTTTTGAGCTTAAAGAGGATACTGTTCGACAAGCATTTTTACCTTTCGGCCCCATTAAGTCAATTAACATGTCTTGGGACCCTTTAACTCAGAAGCATAAAGGGTTTGCATTTGTTGAATATGAATTACCGGAAGCTGCTCAGTTAGCTTTAGATCAAATGAATGGTGTCATGATTGGTGGTCGAAACATCAAAGTAGGAAGACCTAGTAATATGCCACAAGCAGCGCCGATAATTGAACAGATCACCAATGAAGCCAAAAAGTTTAATCGTGTTTATGTTGCTTCTATTCATCAGGATTTAACTGAACAAGATATTCAATCAGTTTTTGAAGCTTTTGGTAAAATCAAAATTTGTAAATTAGCTCAATCTCAGTATCCCGGAAAACACAAGGGCTATGGTTTCATTGAATACGAAACGGATCAAGCAACAAGTGATGCGATCACATCAATGAATTTATTTGATTTAGGAGGTAATTTGCTTTATCTTATCTTATTAATAATAACTTTAATGAATCTTTTATCTCTCTATTTCAGGTCAATATCTTCGTGTTGGACGAGCAATCACTCCACCGAACTGTTTAGATGGACCCACTGCTCCTAGTACGATGCCAACTGCTGCAGCAGTCGCAGCCGCGGCAGCAACTGCCAAAATCCAAGCCATGGAGGCAACAGGTATATCGCCGGTAACCAATTCATCTTCTGGAACCTCTCCTTTAATCGAAGGAGTAACAGCCATTCCTGCTACCGGTTTATCACTTCCTACATCTTTAAATATTGGTGGCTCAACGAGTTTGATGGCTTTAGCAGCGACACAAGTACAACCCGTATTAGCCGCAAATGCACCAGGAATCATCACCGGTGTGACAGTAAATCCAGCCCCAACTCTCATCTCAACTCTCTCAATCCCAATAGTGACTCAACAAACTACTACTACAGTTTCACCAAATAGCACAATAACAACACCATTATCAACAATTACACTTAATAATAGTACCAATAACAATAACTCCTCAGCATCAAACACCAATGATTTAGTAAATAAGGTGGTTGTAAGTGGACTTGCAGCCGCTCAAGAAAAAGCTTCAGCACTCGCTGCTTCCAAAGAAATCGAAGCTAAAGAAAGTAACCCCGGAGAAGAGCCACAAACCTTACAGCAGCAAGAGAACGTTGTAATCAAAGGATCTAATGCTCGACAAATGTTGATGCAAAAATTGATGCGAAAAACAGAGTCTCGAGTTGTCGTTTTACGAAACATGGTCGGAGTAGAAGATATTGACGATGCATTAGAATCTGAAGTGACCGATGAATGTGGTAAATTTGGCTCAGTTAATCGTGTTATCATTTATGAAGAAAAACAGTCAGAGGATGATGATGCCGAAGTGATTGTCAAAATATTCGTTGAATTCAGTAACAGTCAAGGTAAGAGAAAAATTAATCACCAATTTAACACTAAAGTAATAATTTACTCTTTTTTTAATTCACTCAACAGAAGCCATAAAAGCTCGTGATTCATTAAATGGAAGATTTTTCGGAGGCCGAATTGTGAAAGCCGAAATTTACGATCAAACTCTATACGATGAAAAAGATCTCTCTGGTTAATGCATGTGATTTAATTTATAATATTTAATTCATCTCCACGATTACCCGAAAAAAAGAAGATTTATCTTTCTCTCTCTCCCGCTTTTCTCATAAACAACTACAAAATACAAACACAACCACACACACACACACACATACACTCACTCACACAAAAAGCCAAAAGCCAAATCGAAACGGTTTAAATAACTAAATCAACCTCATCATCAACAACAATCGTCGTGTTTGTCTCAATCTCTACCTATTAAATATTTTACTTATTGAAAAAAAAATGCTGAAAAGACGGAAGAAATTATTCAACAAAAAAAAAAGATTCGATGATAATTATGATGACAGAAAGTGAAACCGGAAAGCAACACAACAGCTTAAGGCTTAAATTGTAATCCTACTGATCTAAATCATCTTTCCTTCCTTTCTCTTTTCCCTGTTACAGTTCTGATTAAAATAATTTCCATCATGTTGAGGTTGAGGTTGAGGTTGATTGTGATGATAATTGTGTCGACAGAACCGGAATTGAACCATCCAATTGATTTCACTTGATTATAATCATCTTAAATTCTAATCATTGTTTATATCTTTCACTCACTAATCCCATCCGATTGTGAGTATCATTGGTCAATTCAAGTGATTTAATCTAATCAAATTGTCTCTCATTTATTATTTACTTTTTCCTTAATTGTTGATCTGTTTACTTATTTTTCTTTCTCATCTTCTCTTATATTTTGTTCATTTTTAACATTAGTTTTCACCGAATCAAGTGTTTCTTTTCTTTTTTTCTTCTTTAATTAGTTAATTAATTTAAATTCTTTACACTTTTCCATTCGATGATCATGACAGTGGCCCGGCGATTAAGTGAAACAATTGATCTGATTGAAGCCTTGATTAATGTTATCGGTACTTTGGCCGCTAATCTGTCTGAAGATTTAGCTGATAACCTTCAAAGGAAAACAATTAACTCCTCTGGTCGTACAATTAAATTAATTCAACAAGTGGTTGAACAGTTTCAAGCTCATCTCGTGGTTAGATTTGATCATTACAAGGTTATCACTAAATTATCATGACCAAGGTAAATCTATTATCACTTTAATTAACTTCCATCACCATCAGTTAATCGTCAACTTTAATTAATTAACTGTTAAAAAAAGCGCAACTTTTTCATTCGGTTCCCATAGAGACTTTAAATTTCAGCTGTGATTTTATTGATGATCAACTGATCGGCTTGAAATGTTGAAATAAACAAATTGATCGTTAATTTTAATCAATTCAAATTTCTATTGGTTATGGACAATATGAGTAAACCATCATCGCTAATCTCATTCGTTATCGTCAACAATTTGCTGATCATCACAAAGATTTGACTCTTAATTTAAATGTTTACACTGTGAGTATACAATCAGATTAACCTAATCATCTTGTGTCAATTGTCAACCTCTTACGTTTCTGTTTGTTTTGTTTTCTCTTCTTCTTTAATTAATTAGTTCTTGATTCTATTTGATAACTTTAATTGTTAAACAATGGCCCACGTTGGTGATGTAGAAAATCAATTAGATAATATTGAAACCGAAGAGAAGATTGAAAATGAAAGTGACCTGAAAGTGTTTTCTTTACGCTTTGAAAAGCAATCATATCAACTTGTTGTTGGAACAACAAATGGTTATCGTTTAGTTAACTACTTCGATCCAACGAATCCCGTTATACAGAAAGGCCTTTTGAATGAATCAATCAAATTGATCGAGTTAATTCCTAAAACTATGATTCTCACTTATGTTACCACTGATTCACCAAATAAGGTTAATTTTTATGAATATCACGAAACCGATGGAGCTTTTCTTGAATCTAAACTTTTCAGTAAATCGATTTGTGCTTTAAGAGCCTCAACATCGCGAATCGCAATTGCCGTCGAAAGTGGTGTTTACCTTTTTAGCAGTGAATTGACAAAATTTATGCAAAAACTTCACTATGTTATACTTAATGTACCAAATCCCCATGGATTGATTGATCTCTCTGAGAACGATTTTAATGCTTATCTTGGATATCCATGTAGTGCCATCAAAGGAGAGGTCGAAATATTTGATTGTCGAGTGAGGAAATCTAAGGTTATATTTGAAGCTCACATCAGTCCGATTGTTGCAATTTCTTTTAGTCCAACTGGACGAAGTGTGGCCACTGCCAGTGAAAAGGGAACCTTAATTAGAGTTCATATTGTTTTCACCGGCGAATGTGTCTATGAATTTAGACGCAGTCTTACCCGAACCATTTCCATCAATTCACTTGGGTTCGGCCTCGATTCCACTTATCTTGGTGTTACCAGTTCATCGACAACTATTCATATCTTTAAACTTGAACAACCAGTTTCTCTTGCATCTTCGGGTTCAAGTGCGATCATCGATGCAATCACGCGAACGGCTGAAGCCTATTTACCAACGGAAATTTCTAAATTGTTACACCAAGAACGAGCTTTCGCCTATGCAGCTTTACCCGTACCAGGAATGGATACAATTAGCATGATCCATAGAATCAGAAATTCTAGTCATCTAATTGTCGCAACGTTTGATGGTTTCGTGTACATTTACACTCTTGACGATATCAATGGAGGTGAATGTCGATTAATTAAAAACGTCGCCATTGAAAAAGATCTAGTGGGTGACCTTCACGAAGAAGAAGTAAATAAATGTTTTCTTGTTAATTAATTCCATTCTATTGACAATATAATTGATTGATCTTTTCTTAAATCTTTCTTACAGTGGGTTTTGGTTGATTAAAATTTCGAAAAGATAATCTCGATTAGTGGCAAACTAAATTAGAAGACGGAAATTTGACCGGATTGTGACCATTGACGATACAAAGATTGATTTGCCACTTTTTCAGATCGAAAATACCAATGTAATTTTGTACAGAACTTTTTTTTTAAATGTACATAATTTTTTTACGAAAAAAGTACCTATCGACCTGCGATACTAATCGTACAATAAACACTGAATTAAGTCTCACAATTAAGAAACAATTTAAATGAAATAAATGTTTTCTCACTATTTATGTTCATTATTTTGTTGAGCTTTTTTGAAAATTTTCTAATAATCGATTATTACTGTTGATTGATTTTAGTAAATTCTTCGGAACTTTTTCGAACAATATGAAACCGGCACTTCGTTCAATACTATCGATTGGCACTTGAAACGCTTTCAGGGGGATGTTATCGTCCATCGCTTTGTTTTGAATAACGTAACTTTCCAATTCATATTCACCAGTCTCATTCTCGATAAGAAGAACTTTGAAAAAATGAGTCGGCACGGCAACGTCACGATCTCCAATTACCTCATATTTAACGTACTTTTTACCTCCTTCGACTCTGAAAATTAAACACAAATAAGACGATTAGTTGGAACTGATTTTACCCTCGAGCAGTTTTCGTCTTTTTACCTTGGAAGGTACAATGGGCCAGTCACTGACCAAAGATTTTTCGATCGTCGAGCTCGATATCGAACGTATTTTTCTAGATTATTCCAAACACCTCGATTAAAACCAACACCAACTAAATTGTAGAAAGAGGAGAAAAATAAACATTAAATTAGAAATTATCTCAAAACAATTAACATTGAAAAGACTTTACCTTGAGGTGAGATATTTGATAGAATGAAGGTTTGACAGCCTTCCTCTTGTATCGATCTGTAATTGCCCGCTGGTGCTAAATGGCCTCTGTCATAACCACTCGATTTAAAATCTGTGTTTCGAGCTCTAAATGTTGGATGAATTGATTGATCTTCAAAAAAGTCACAATTCTTCCGAGACACTGAATTATTTTTCTCTAAACTGTTCGGTGTCAAATGCTCAAACACCCAATTAGCTGAACGTAATCGACGATCATAAGATAGAACAAAATTCCGATAAGTTCGAACTGAATCGAAACTTGGATAACCATGTTTCATGATGGTTGAAACTCTTGAAGTGGTATTTTCACCAGGAATCGGTTTGATTTGATTAGAAGGTAAAAGTAAATCATCAGTTGGTTTGAATGAATTCACAACCGAGGCATCAGCATGAACAATTAAATCACCTTGATTGCGATACTTTTCCACTAATACACCGCCAATACAACCAATTGTTGCAGCGATTCCCGTGTTGATATACTTTCTAAACATGATTCTAATTGTGAAATCAACACACACAATAATTAATTCTCTCAAATGAATCAGTAAATGTAAACAATTTCACTCACATGTTAAGGTAAAAAAGTTCAATCAGCTGATCAATTCTGTTACTCTGTTTTCATTCAAGGTGATTTTTCATTCAAAACAATGACTAATTCATCTTGATGTAATTTTTAGACACTTTTTACATTTAAATTAGCTTTTTATTATCAATTTCTAATGAAAAAAAAGTTGACATTAAAATGTACAATGATTTCAATCTTCTACATGATTTCATTTAATTTGTTTCTTTGGTGGGTTTTCACATTTCATGATGATTCTCGCATTGGTTTTAGTCTCATCTGTGGCAAGAAAATTATGAAAAAAATATAAGTTGGTTAATTACATAGACAATTACAATTCAATGAGTAAGACTAACCATTGATCCTTCAAGAAAATGTTCATTTGATTGATTTACGGCAGAAAGAAACGATTGTTTATCGATGAAAGTGATGAAACCAAATTTCTCAGATAATCCTGTTTCTCTGTTCTGTATAAATTATTAAGATATTAGAATTTAGAATTTAAGATTCTAATGACAATATGGATGTTACGATCAATATTTTAGTTTAAAACACTTACAAATTTAACTGAAACTTCAGCCAATGAACCAAATCGGGAAAAATATTCACGAAGCTGAACTGTAAACAAACAAAAGAGATTATCACAAATCCAATTTAATTTTATTCTTGAATTGAAAACGAAAAGAAATGGAAACTCTGTTCAATATACTAACCTCGACCAACGGTCCAAGCAATGTTCGACACAATACACTTTACTGGTGGCATAATTAGTAAAAATCTATGATAAAATCAATCACAATTAACGATAAATGATTAACAAGATTTCACGTGTTAATTGAAAAAATTTTTTTTCCTTCTTTAGATCAACAAATAGAACCACCAGATGGCGCTTGAAATGAATTCTATTTTAAATTGTTGTGGACTAATTAGTGATGAAATTAATTACTGATTGCTAATCAGTCAGATGATATAAATACACATAAATAAATGTAGAAAGTTATAATTAAAATGAAGATAAAATCTCTTCAATAATATTCTTTTTTTTTCTTCCTTAAAGAAAATACATTTAGGAAAATGTTTGAAATTTTCGTTTTTCTTGTTCCAACATTAAATTGAATTAATTTGCTTTATCGGCGGTTGAATTGTCAGTTGAATTTACTCCACCACTTGGATTATCAAGCCAAATTTTGAAATTAAGTAAAGAAGCAAAACTGGTCCATAAAAGGTATGGAATCATCATGTAAGCAGCGGTTTTATTGACGGGATAAAAGGTCGCAACACAACCACCAATAACTCCAATTAGAGCTAAGATATCGGCCAGAGCGAGGTCGATTCGTTTAGCACCGAAAAAGAGAGGAGTCCAAAGACCATTAAGAATTAGATTAACACCATAAACTGTCAACGGTAATCTCGCTGGTCCATTGAATCCACCACCATCGCGATAGATGAGGTATGAGGCTGCACCCATGGTGGTGTAAAGAGCAGTCCAAACGATTGGGAAAGCGATATTAGGTGGTCGCCATGAAGGTCTCTTCAGTTTCTGGAATGGAAAAACAAAAATCACAATCAAAAGCAGAAAATAATAGCAAACAACCTGAAACAATCAGCTGATTGAAGTATCGGTGAGTGGAAAACTAAATTTATATTATGACAATGATGATTGAGAAAATGATTGGAAAGTTGTAATTACCTCATACCAGGTCGGAATCGCTGCCCGAGTGAAATTGGATCCAGCCCATCCAATCAAATTGGGCAAAGCGACGGCACTGAAATGAACAAAGAAACAATTAGATTAACATAAATGAAGTGAAACCAAACAAAGAAAAAGTAAACAAGATAAACCAAAGGAAAGAAAGAAAATGAATCAACTAATTTTCACCCATTAACTAGTAATTAAATCAATGTCATTATGATTATAGTCTCTCACCAAATAATTAAAATTGTAGTTTTAACAGTTTGATTCATGGTGATTGATGATAATCCAAATTAAATTGACCAGAATCAATTAGCAAATCATCAACACAAAAAGTAAACAAAATGGATACTCACCCAACTTTGGATAGGAGGTTCATCTTGATAGAGTGAAAGTTATAAGAATAACAAGTAGTTCTAATTCAATTTATTTATATTAACAATCAGTCTACACAAAAGGTTAACAATAAAAGAGACACTCAATTTGCACCAAGAGAAATTAATTAACTAATTGAGATAAACAAATGATTAGAATCATAAAAAGAGACAAAGATAAACAAGTTGTGTTGGTGACGCTCTCTGGTTGGATTATCAGGGAAACTTTATTTTCTTGGTCGTTTTTAATTGCGATTGTTTTCAAAATTCGTGATTTCTGATTACTCAATTAGACAGAATTAAATTAATTTTCTAATATTCTTTGTAGACTAACAATATCAATAGTTGGTAAGTTAATTGTTTACATTGATTGTTTAGATTAATGATCCAGTCAAAATTGAAAGGAAAAAATTATCTGGTAACAATTTATGGTAATTAAAAGGATTACCAGAATTACATGTATGAGAATTAAAGATTTGACCTAAAGTCATTGATTTAAAAATCATATTAACAGTTAATTGTCTTTCTTTGGTAATTTCAACAATTTGGAAGAAGAGATTTGTCTTTATCTGAGCCGATCCACAGATCCATAAAAATAAACCATAGAAAGGGATTAACAGGATTATCCCGATTACTAGTTTGATGAAAAATTGACTTATGATGCTGATCAAACGGAGAAATAGGAAAACAATATAATAAAGTAATATCGTTGGAAGAAGGAAGATTAATATGGTGAAACAAACTGTTCCAATGAATAGCTGATCATGTCCATAGGAATAAGAATCGACTCGGTGTTTTAAATTGTTCCACTTTTTACCTCGAAAAAGTCGCCACAGGGAAATTAAGCCCGACAATTGGAAACAATAAAGTCTAGCAGCATATCCGTAGAAACAGTAAATGTGAATTGATGCCAATGAGATGAGATCGGAAAAAAAGCTCAATACAAATGTGATTCCAAAGAAACTGATTAATCCAAGAAGATCAAGAACCAGGGATAAGAATGGACGGATTAGAGTAATATAAGCTTTCCAAATGTGAATATGATAGAGGAAAAAGTTTCCAAGGGCAGTGTTCAATGGACGATTTAGTTTAAGACCAGCGGGCATTCCGATTAGATTGTAAATCAATTGTTCCACTTTTGATACAATTGATTCCATTATTGTGAGAAAAGATTCCAACAGGTTAGATGGAGAGGTTACTTGTGAAATGATTAGAAAAAATAAGAAACTTAGAATCAAATCAACGATGATTAGACTTATAATGTTGAAGATCTTCACAGTCAAAAGATTGTTGTTGAAGTTATTCCAACAAAATAAACTCTCCTCGAAACGGTGGTAAATTAATCTACCGGTGGTAGTATAATCAAGAAGATAATCAACCCATGATGAGTTGGACCTTTTAATTGTTGGTGGATTGGTAGTCACTTTTGACACTTGATTGCAGGGGATAAAGGATTGAATTTCCAATTGATCACTGGTTTTCTTGAGAATCAAAAATTTCTCAATAGTCTGAATACAGAATTTACAAATTGGTTCTTCCAATTGATTTAATTCGGCAGGTCCATCAAATTTGGAATGAGATGTTATCAAATGATGTGAATTGTAGATAATCAAATTAACCGGAATAGTTTGATTACATTTCCCATTTATCAGTAATTCCTTGATGGTAACATTGGTGTTGGCTAAAAGATGAACAAAGAACGTTTTTCCAGCTTCATTTTAATTGTAGATCGTTCTGATAACTCTGAAGATGATGTTGATTTATCCAAGAATCCTAATAATTTGGGTAAATTTCTTCTCTTAATTAATCTCTTAATAATCAACTGATCACAATTTGGATTGAATCTCCTAACAGCCAATATGTTCACATTAAGTATTTTCTGGTTAATCTCTTTCAAACCAAATAAGATAAATGATGAGGTTTCACGTTCTAAATTAATCAACAAGTTGTCATCAATTAAAATATTAACACAATTAAACTCCATCGTTTAAATGTCAATCTAAATGCAATTGTTTTCTTTAAAAACATATGACAAGATGATTGTAAACACAACAAAGTCTATTCTCACAGCAAGTTGACTAATTCAACAGAAGATCAGTTTTTTACCAGAATAAACATTTTGATTGGGCAACGACAAATTGTCACGATTAATTGAAATGTTTGACCTTCACGAAATCGCCTCTGGATTGTTGAACCTCTAATTCAGCTTTCGTCAATTAAAATTTCCATTAACAATCCATTAAAAAGACGTAAAAATATATGACAACAAACGACTTCCTCATGTAGCTAATTGTTTTGATTCGCGCTACTTAATTAATCGTAATTTAAATTAAATTCAACTCTCTCTCTCTCTCCCTTGTTTCTAAATAGTGAACTTTAGAAAGAGTCTTTAGTCAATAAGATTCCAATTTAAACAATTAATCAATGTGATTACTTTTCTGCCGTTTAAATGAAGAGATAAAGGTTTAAATTGGATTAGATAAAAATCTAAATTGCTCAACACTGGGAAGATCAACTACTGAATATCATGATATGATATTAGAACTTTAGTAAACGAGGAAAAGTTTCATTTCGAGTTGTATCGATTAATATACTTGTTAAGAACTTGTTCTCAATAATTTAAGAGATAAATTCAAGTAAATTAATTGATTACCATTCGTTTGCAAAAATGAAAAAGGGAAAAACACTGAGATAAGATTGAAGAGATTAGTTTCTCAAGGTAATCAAAATGCAGATTAATTAATTGAATTTCGTAATAATCAACAAAATTTCCAGTAATCACATAAATATTTTTCTCATCTTCCATCTTGTTCACATAGAAACGGAAACTTGTCCATAGATCTGGTTGAGAATCAAGGTTATCTTGTCTCGAAAGACCTGAGGGAGAGAGCAAAGAGTAATAACTATTACTCTTTGGGAGAGAGACACAGAGTGAGAGAGAAACAAAAATCAACAATAATTAACTTCATCAGTTGAATTTATTTTTTCCTACTACTTAATTAAGTACAATTTCATTACGATCATGTTAATTTTTCTTTTAGTTTTTTGTGTTTTCAGCTTATTACCAATCAATGTCAGTGGGTATCACCATCCGCATCGGTATTACAATAAAACACATGAAGGTAAACTGACCGTTACTATCCCCTGGTCAACTGTCATTGGTAAACAAGAGCGGATTCTTGGTAGACCGATTGGTGTTTTTCTTGGTATTCCTTACGCTAAACCACCGGTGGGTCAACTTAGATTCATCAAACCAGTTCCTCTGGATCCTCATGATGGTGAATATAATGCCACATTCTTCCGACCGCCTTGTCCCCAGCCCCCAAATGTGAACACGAACTATCCCGAAACAAGTGAAAATTGTTTGTATCTGAATGTCTGGACACCGGTCATTAGCTCATCTTTAGCCTCGAACCATATTGAAAGTTCATCTCTTAAACCAGTCATAATATACATCTATGGAGGTGGTTTTAATAAAGGTTCAGTTCATGAAAAGCGACATCAAGGTGACATATTGTCCTCTTTAAGTGACACCGTTGTTGTAACGGTTAATCATCGGCTCAGTATTTTTGGATTTGGTTATAGTGGAACTGAATCAATTCCTGGTAACATAGGAATCTATGATTTAATACAATCCCTTGAATGGGTTAATCAAAATATTGAACATTTTGGTGGGAATCCTAAAGCAGTTACTATTTTTGGCGCTTGTTCTGGTGCTATGGCTGCATCGGCATTCATTTTATCACCAATCGTGGATGCAAAGTTAATCGATAAAGTTTATTTAGCTTCATCAGTGATTAGTCCTCATTCGGCGATCAGAACACAAGAGGAAACTTTTAACTTGACTCGAACAGTGGCGGAAATTGTCGGTTGCGGTAACGCTGATGATCCAGAGGCCACTAAACTTACCGATCAACAGGTTGACTGTATGAGAGGCATCGATGCTCAGGTTCTAATGAATGCTTCGTTTAGCGACCCAGTTATGAATCAATTGTCGTACAAAGAAACACCGCCTTTCGTAATGATTTATAATACTACACTTCTTCCGATTCCCCCCGATCAGTTGGTTCTTGAAAAATACCCTCGACGTCGAGTTCCAATTCTCTTTGGTAACGAACAAAACGAAGACGAAATTTTCACAAAACTTTGGCCTGCGTCAATAGAAGAAGCTAAAAAAATGCTAAATTACATGATCATGAGAACTTATCCTAATACAACAGAGGAACAAGTAGAAACAGTTTTCAAATATTATTTCGATAAAGTTGAAGATTATAACGTCATGGAGATTAAAGGAGCACTTTCATTAGCTGCGGGCGATTATCTTCACCATTGTCCATTGTTACTTTACACCGAATCTTGGACTAAGAACGGACAAATAACTCATGGTTACTTAGATGCTTATGTAATGGATGGTTTCAATAAGAGCGAAAGGCTTTTCGGTACCAAACATGGTGACGCCGCTTATCAAATTCTAGGAAAAGCTTATCATGAGTACGATACTTTCAGTGATCGCGATCGACGAGTAACAAGACAAATGATCAAATTTATAAAGAGTTTTGCTTATGGTCAAAGATTAAATTGGCCTCCGATGTTAACTGATTCGTCGAAATCTGTTCTACCTCTTAAATGGAGATTAACGAAAACAATGGATACAAAAAACATTTATTCGGACCCGAAAGACGATATTTGTCATTTGTGGGGGGAAATTCGACAATTGGTTGTTGGTTAAAATCGAAAGTAGAAAAAATGAAAAGTTTCTTTTTTGAAAATGCTCTAATTTAAAATGAAATTAAATTTGCAATAAAAGACAATTTAATATACTCGTTAATATATTAGACTGTTTCGTGATTCTCGAAAATTGTTTCGACTTTTCCATTAACTAGTTACAGAAATTTAAGACAATCTATTGGACTTTTGATTAATCGACTATCGACAAAATCAGCTGGTCTACACACTTTCTTTCTCACCTTTTAGTTTACCTTTAATTACTTGTTTATTTCTCTCAAAATTTGATTCTTATCAACTGAATTGTAAGTTTAGGATCAATAGTATTGAATGAAATTCTAATTGTTGTGTTTTCATGCTTAATTTCAGAAAATGGATCATTCAATTATCAAAAGTGATCCAGATTCAATCGCGAGTGGTTCAGGTTATCCAAACCCAAGAAACGCCGTTGAAAAAGTTACAACTGGAATTCAACAGATTGACCTTAATGATCGTGCTAAACAAGAACCAATGGAGAATGAGTATACCTTCATTAAAGTACAATTAAACATAATGAGAGGTCTTTATAACCGAAAAAATGGCCGTTCTCTCCCTTGGGATGCTTTCGCTCAATTTTGTTCGTGGGTTGAAACGAGGCCGGACTATTTTGATAAATGGACTGTAGAAAATTTTTTCATCGCTTACAATTCTTATTTTGAAAAAATAGAGAAGAAAAATAAGAATATAACTCGAGCTCAAGAACAGCGACTCAAGGATGTGGCCGAATTTCATGAGCAATTTAAATGAAAAGCCAATAAATTGATCATTTTGTCTTAATTATTTATTCGTTTTCTCTATTTCATTGATTGAGTTACAAAGTATTTTTTCATGTTCGAAATACATATTATCTCAGTTTAGTTTCATTGAATTGGAAGCGGACTTTTAGGTGCGATCGATGGTTCATATTCTGGTTCGATACCTCTTTTGGGTTTATTTGGTTTGTTCGATGGAACCATTGAAATACAATCGATAATTGGACAAACCGAATAGCATAAAGTACAACCAGTACAATCATCTGTTACTTTGGGTATGTGGGTTATCGGGTCAAAACTTATCGCTTGATAACCAGAGTCGTTACAAGTCATGTAACATTTACCACAGTTGATGCACATATCCTATTTTAAGGAAACAATTAAGAAAATTAACAACGATAAAGGATAAAAATGAGAGTTGATACATTTACCTCATCAATTAAAGCAACTACTTGTTGTTTAGTGTCCAGTTCACCAAAGGCTCCGATTCTTGGTACAGCTTCAGCAACGATTTCCTATTCCAAAAGAGATACAAAAATTAAAAATTGAAGAAAAAAAAGAAATAGGATTACCTTTATTCTTGGAATTGATTTGATTTGTTGTTCACTTTTAGTCGAATTTAGATCACTTTGATTCATGTTTGTTTCGATTTGTTGTTGATTGAAAGATTTTCGTCTCGAATCTCCGATCATATTTTTTTTCTTCTCAGCAAATTCACCGAAATTCGGTAATCCTTGACCAATGGTTCCAACTGGTTTACCTTTCTGATGCTTAGGTGTTGGTGGTGATTGAAAATTCCAATCATGGTAAAGTTCTGGATGAGCTTTTATGTAGAGACAAGCTCTGAGTCCATCAATATAATCATCGATTAAAGTAAAGTCTTGATTCTGAACAGACTTGAAGTAACGATGCACCGGCCATGATAAAGAAAAAGAAAACAGAAAAAGGTGAACTTGATCCATATGTGGTCAAAAGAATGGACGCTGGAGCTGAAAAGCAGAAAAAACTCGCTTTACGAAAATGAGTTAAAAGTCGGAATATGTTCCATGCGTCCCAGCGATCGCTTTCTGACATTTTAGCGTCAGCTGACAACGAACCATTTAGACCTTTCTATTTACCGGTTAATAGGTATTATAATTGTTACTGTGATAGTTGTTCAATGGACAAAGGTTACGATAAGTTCATCAATTCATCTGATCGTGTTCCTGATTCACCGTTTATGTTTCAACTTAGTTCATCAACTTTATTATTAATATCTCAAGCTTCATCTCCCTCACCAATGGATCAAGTCTTACCTGTGAAGGTTGATAATTTTGACCAACTTGATGACCATTATTTTGAAAATTGTGGCTTGTTTAATGATTTTACTCTTGAATCAGAGTTTATTGTCGATGGTGGTGATGAGAATGAAATCAACGAAAATGTCAAAGAAAATATATCCGTTGAAAGTTTACTTCTAAATGGTTTAACCTGTTCTCAATTGTCAAAGGATGGAGGTGATTCCTTGATTCGTTCACAATCTTTATCTCAATCCCAGAGATCTCAAAATTCACTGCAAAAATCTCAAGAAAATTCAAATGTTCTTCAGGTAAAATCTTTGGACAATTCAATTCTATCCAGTAGCTATGAAAACTATTCACAGCCTTTGGTCATCGCTTCTCAAAGTTCCTATCATGGGCCATCTTCATTTTACAATTCATCATCAAATTATACATCTAATTTGACACAATCGGATTCACAACTTTCCCAACAAAGTCAAGAAGGTAATTGTTGCCGAAAACATAAAAAGTATTTTGAAAAATTGGCCAATAAACCAGAGAAACGGATTGACCCTGATTTCGCTCTTGATGTTGATTCTTTATACACATCAACTCATAATGGTTACCTGAAGCCTCCGTTCTCACATAATATGTCTCACATATGTGCCTTAGCGATTTACAGTGAGCCCACCCGACAACAAGAAGTTTCCGGTGTCTACAAGTTCCTCATGTAAGTACCAATCTAATTTTTACCTGCATTTTCCAAGCAAAAAGAGCAAAAAATGAAAACCTTTTTCTTAGAAACACAAGCTAATCTTTTTCTATTTCATTCTATTTTCTTTTCTTTTTTTCTCTCTTCCTTCTAATTCACAGGGAATGTTTTCCATATTTTCAAGATGCTGGTCAACATTGGAAAAACTCATTGAGACACAGTTTAGCTACTTGTGATTGGTTCGAAAAATCTGATCATCCGAGAACCGCCAAGAAAGGTTACAAATACACCGTTACCGCGAATCGGATGAATTGCTTGAAATATGAGATAAAGAAACAATGTATCACCGATATAACCAAACTTCATTATCGACTCTCAGGACTCTGTAAGCATGATAATAGTTTAATTCTTTAAACCAATTTAACCTAATCAAATAATCTTCTCCCATTTAAATATCAAACAAACAAACAATTTCTTTATTCATTTGTTTGTATAAATAAATTAAATTATTTTTCTTTTTGTATTAACTTTTCTATCTTATAAATGTTTGTGATTACCTGATTAACATTGGACTTTTGGCTTTGAATCAACATAAAATGGCTGAACTTCAACAGGCAATCAGACTTAATGATAACTATCATTTATCATCATCAAATGAAAATTAACTGGTGACAATTATCACACACAAAATTTATCTCTTTTATCATCGAATATATTTTTTATTATAATCATATCTCACCATCGTCATCATCATACAAAAGTCGGAATAATTTCCTATATAACTCACCTATTTCTCTCTTTCTCTCTCATCAAATATTATCAACACAAATCTATTCTTTTTTCTAGATTATCCTCTATTCTAGAGAAATCAAATCTACTTTTTTCTAATCACTCAACCCCAAAGAGCCATCACCAATCTCATATATGCATATACGACTGGAAACGCTATACAGTAGCTTGTGTTTTTTAAGCCAACAGTTAATCCCTTTTTGTTAATCTTTTGTTTTCTTCCAAAATAATTATTTCCCTTTGTTGCAATTAATCATTTCCACCGCTGAAGAAAAAAAAAACAATATATTTCATCAACTGATTGCAATTTATTACCACAATCAAATATCTAAGCTTTTCTGTTGCGTTAAAATCAATATATTTTTTGATTGAAAATGTTTATTAAAGAAAAAAAAGAAAAACTTTTCTTTTTGAAATAGATTCACTTTTAACTCAGCGAAATGACTCTGAACATGAATCTTCTCGTAGATTGAAAACCGAGTTTCTTGTTCAATTTGATGGCCTTACCACTGACCATGAGGAAAGTCTACTTGTTGTCGGTGCCACTAATCGACCTCATGAATTAGATGAAGCTGCAAGGCGGCGATTCAACAGTAGACTTTACATTCCCCTTCCCAATAAACAAGCTCGTAGAGATCTAATCAAACGATTAATATCTTCGGAAAAACATACATTAGATGAAAAAGATTTCATCATGCATCATCAGGCATCATGCGTCTAATGGTCAGTGGTAAGGGTTGGACCATAAGCCGCTTCTTGACATAAGCAGCAAATCTTTAATAAAATACCTTTTGAAGGATCTCTAAGTCCAACGAAAAGTTGAGGTTTTAACAATGGTAAAATTACAATCTCTCGGATACTCTCCTTGGCCGTTTTAAGTCCAGCAATATCTTTCCAATCAACACCTTGTCCATCGGTTTTCTCAATAATTTCATTCAAAATTCTGTCGACAATCTTGGCATCCAAATTTTTCGCCTTCTGATGTTGTAATATCTCTATTACCTCATTGGACTCTTTACCTTCACCTTCATCAACACATGCGTTAGTTGACTTTTGAGAGCTGATAATCTTTGAAGAATTTGATCCTAAAGCCTTTTTACATGGTCGAACAAAGGGTTTCACAACTGCAGGTTCGATCACAATCACTGTCACAATCGATCATTGGAAAATCCAATAATCATCACTAATTAGAATGATAAAAAGAGACAAAGATAAACAAGCTGTGTTGGTGACGCTCTCTGGTTGGATTATCATGGAAACTTTATTTTCTTGGTCGTTTTTAATTGCGATTGTTTTCAAAATTCGTGATTTCTGATGTTACTCAATTAGACAGAATCAAATTACTCAAAGAAAAGTAATCAGTTAATCTTAAATTGTGGCGAATGAGCAACTTGATTATCCAAAAATTATCGTTTACTAAATTTATCTTTATGGTGATGAAATTTCTGTTCAACAATTAAACGTTATTCTATCATTTTGTACAATTTGTTTAGTTATCTAATATAATTAGTAGATTTACAATATCAATAGTTGGTAAGCTAATTGTTTACATTGATTGTTTAGATTAATAATCCAGTCAAAATTGAAAGATATAGCAGAAACAGTTTTCAAATATTATTTCGATAAAGTTGAAGATTATAACGTCATGGAGATTAAAGGAGCACTTTCATTAGCTGCGGGCGATTATCTCCACCATTGTCCATTGTTACTTTACACCGAATCTTGGACTAAGAACGGACAAATAACTCATGGTTACTTAGATGCTTATGTAATGGATGGTTTCAATAAGAGCGAAAGGCTTTTCGGTACCAAACATGGTGACGCCGCTTATCAAATTCTAGGAAAAGCTTATCATGAGTACGATACTTTCAGTGATCGCGATCGACGAGTAACAAGACAAATGATCAAATTTATAAAGAGTTTTGCTTATGGTCAAAGATTAAATTGGCCTCCGATGTTAACTGATTCGTCGAAATCTGTTCTACCTCTTAAATGGAGATTAACGAAAACAATGGATACAAAAAACATTTATTCGGACCCGAAAGACGATATTTGTCATTTGTGGGGGAAAATTCGACAATTGGTTGTTGTTTAAAGTCGAAAGAAAGATAGAAAAAATGAAAAGTTTCTTTATTAAAAATGTTCTAATTTAAAATGAAATTAAATTTGCAATAAAGGACAATTTAATTCGTCCAGAGAAAATAAACATAATAACTTTATGAACTTTAAGGTTGATGAACGTCCAACTGAACAATATAATGATATCGGAGGATTAGATAAACAAATTCAAGAATTGATTGAAGCAGTAGTTTTACCAATGATCCATAAATAGAAATTTGCAATAAAGGACAATTTAATATACTCGTTAATATATTAGACTGTTTCGTGATTCTCGAAAATTGTTTCGACTTTTCCATTAACTAGTTACAGAAATTTAAGACAATCTATTAGTACTTTTGATTAATCGACTATCGACAAAATCAGCTGGCCTACACAAATTTCTTTCTCACCTTTTAGTTTACCTTTAATTAATTGTGCATTTCTCTCAAAATTTGATTCTTATCAACTGAATTGTAAGTTTATGATCAATAGTATTGAATGAAATTCTAATTGTTGTGTTTTCATGTTTGATTTCAGAAAATGGACTGTAGAAAATTTTTTCATCGCTTACAATTCTTATTTTGAAAAAATAGAGAAGAAAAATAAGAATATAACTCGAGCTCAAGAACAGCGACTCAAGGATGTGGCCGAATTTCATGAGCAATTTAAATGAAAAGCCAATAAATTGATCATTTTGTCTTAATTATTTATTCGTTTTCTCTATTTCATTGATTGAGTTACAAAGTATTTTTTCATGTTCGAAATACATATTATCTCAGTTTAGTTTCATTGAATTGGAAGCGGACTTTTAGGTGCGATCGATGGTTCATATTCTGGTTCGATACCTCTTTTGGGTTTATTTGGTTTGTTCGATGGAACCATTGAAATACAATCGATAATTGGACAAACCGAATAGCATAAAGTACAACCAGTACAATCATCTGTTACTTTGGGTATGTGGGTTATCGGGTCAAAACTTATCGCTTGATAACCAGAGTCGTTACAAGTCATGTAACATTTACCACAGTTGATGCACATATCCTATTTTAAGGAAACAATTAAGAAAATTAACAACGATAAAGGATAAAAATGAGAGTTGATACATTTACCTCATCAATTAAAGCAACTACTTGTTGTTTAGTGTCCAGTTCACCAAAGGCTCCGATTCTTGGTACAGCTTCAGCAACGATTTCCTATTCCAAAAGAGATACAAAAATTAAAAATTGAAGAAAAAAAAAGAAATAGGATTACCTTTATTCTTGGAATTGATTTGATTTGTTGTTCACTTTTAGTCGAATTTAGATCACTTTGATTCATGTTTGTTTCGATTTGTTGTTGATTGAAAGATTTTCGTCTCGAATCTCCGATCATATTTTTTTTCTTCTCAGCAAATTCACCGAAATTCGGTAATCCTTGACCAATGGTTCCAACTGGTTTACCTTTCTGATGCTTAGGTGTTGGTGGTGATTGAAAATTCCAATCATGGTAAAGTTCTGGATGAGCTTTTATGTAGAGACAAGCTCTGAGTCCATCAATATAATCATCGATTAAAGTAAAGTCTTGATTCTGAACAGCTGAACAGACTTGAAGTAACGATGCACCGGCCATGATAAATTGTAACCCAGCTTCAGCTGAATCAATCCCACCGGTGGCAAGAATTGGATATCCTGGTAAAGCTTTGGCGATAGCAGAGACTCCCCTCAAAGCTATTGGTTTAATTGCAGATCCACTGACACCACCATAAGTTGTCCGCTTCTGGATTCCAACACCAGGCCAAGGTTCACCTTTATCATTAAGCCCCATTAGTCCAGAGACTGTATTAACAGCGGTCACGCCATCGGCCTTGCCCTCATGAGCAGCTTTGGCAATGGTGCAAATATCTGTCACATTTGGAGTTAACTTAGCAAAGAAAGGGATTGAAACTGTTTCTCTAACCCAAGAACAAATTGATTTGACCAATTGTGGATCTTGACCACAAGCTAAGCCCATTCCTCTTTCACCCATTCCATGAGGACACGATAAATTCAATTCCAAAGCATCAGCTCCCGCATCTTGAGAGAGTTTAGCTATAGTTTTCCAATCATTCTCATCAAATGAACACATGATCGAAGCAATCAAAATGTGATCAGGGAAATCATTCTTAATTTCTCTGATTACCTGTAACCAATATGCACAAGTTTTCTCGCTAATCAACTCAATGTTCAAAAAAGAGCCCAAATTTGGACCAAATGAGGGTCCGAATGTTGTTCCACGAATAATTCGAGGTGAAACATTGGTCACTAAATTTTTGTCCAAACTAAAAGTTTTCGTGAGTGCAAATCCCCAACCTGCTTCGAAAGCTCTTCTAATCATCGGACCCGAAGTGGTTGGAGGAGCCGATGCGAGGCCGAATGGGTTTTTGAAATGTAGACCAGCAACTTCAACGCTTATGTCAACGGTATCGATTGGAGTGTAAAATTTGGGTAATTTAGGAATCGACGGCACAACATCATTGAATAGAGACTGTAAATGAAGAGAGAACGAAATGATTAACTGATTGTTGTTATTATTAGACTAATTTCTTACTTGAATATATTTGTGAATCGACCAAGCGGCCGTTTTACCATCGTTAACGGCTTCAACTGTTGTCTCAGCCACTCCGGCGATGTCACCGCCTGCAAATATCCAGTCCACATTTGTTTCCATTGTTTTTTTATCGACCTCTGGTAATCCTTGGTCATTTAGTTGTACAGGTTCAAGGGCCGATTTAATCTCGTCAGAATCCAGGGTTGAACCAAATGCAGAGATTATGATATCAGCTTTAATTTTAATCCGTTGGTCTTCATCTTCGATCAATCGACGAGAAACTGGATCAACTTCTGTTCGGGCAAAGATCATACCTTCAATCGTATTGCCATCAGCTCGAAGAACGACTTGTTTGGGTGAACAGAAAGGGATAAATTCGCATTTCTCTTGACGAGCTAATTCCATCTCTTCTGGTACAGCCTTAATATTGGTAAATCCTCTTCGGAAAACGACGGTCACTCTTCGAGCACCACACCGAAGTGCCGATGTAGCACAATCGAAAGCAGTATCACCAGCACCAAGGACAAGTACCAGTCGTCCACGAAAATCAGGAAGTTGGGCTGCAAGTTGCTGCTGTTTACATGGACACAGGCCAGGTTTCGATGCCTCCGACACGGAAGGTAAAAATTGTTTCGATGTAAAATAACCGGACGATGAATCTAATCCTTTGAAAATGCCCAAAGATTTAGATTGAGGTAAACCGATACCAATGAAAATCGCTTTGTAACCTTCATCATTTCTCAATGATGAACAAGTAAAATCTTTACCAAGCGCCGAGTTGGTCTTAATTTTGACGCCTAATTGTGTCAACAGGTTAATCTCAAAATTAACCGCATCCACGGGTAAACGATACTGAGGAATCTCGGAACTGGATAAGCCTCCAAAATAAGGTTTCGCCTCGAAAATAGTTAAATCGGTATAACCTAAACGGGCCAGAAAAGTGGCACAAGATATTGACGCTGGTCCACAACCAATTAATCCAATTTTAGTTAAATAAGATTCAGGAGAGTGAACATTGAATGGATAAGTTTTAACTGTAGACGGAGGTCGAATCTGCGGAACCGACATCATTTTGAAAATCTTGACGAGGAAAAAAAAAGGTATTTAATAACAATCAACGATTAGAATTGACTGATTACCTCCGTTGCAAATTGCTGCAATCCTCCAATATTAATCGGACCCTCTTCAGTTGCATACAGATTACATCCGCCTACACAAAGGTCACTTGTCGGACAAATCATACCACAAGTTAATCCTAACGGATTATCCGAAAAAATGGCCTTAGCAGCTCCATAATAGTTCTTAAAGACGATCAACAATTAGAAATTATTTATTTGAATCAATTAAATCGTTTACCTTGTTACTAATCATCGTGATAAATGATTTAATGTCTATGTTGGTTGGACAACTTTTTTGACACGGAGCATCAGCGCACTTCAGGCATCTTGTGGCCTCTTTAAGAGCACCTCGTTCACTCAATGTCGTGTGTTTAATATCATCGAAATTGTTTTCCAAATCTCCACAGGTCTGCATTTAAGTATTGAATATAAGTTGAACAATTTAGGTTAACAATTAACTGATTTACTTACCGAACAACTTTTATCTTCGTTTCGTTTCCAGTGTTTTTTATTTGCTTTCGTTTCAATACTTGGAATAACGTTGGCATGTTGTCGCGATCGGGGATTTAATTGTAGTAAACTCTGCAATTAATTGTCATCAGAATTAATTTGCTACTCGATTAACAGTAATACAATATAATTTGTTTATTTCATATGATTGACTTGATCTTCAATGTCTATTGATTGACAATCATCATTTGATTAATACTTTTCTTTGTGTCAAGTGGTTAAGATAAAAACAATTAACATCAATTCAATTGATTTTAATCATTGTAAGAATTGATTAATTGATCTTTAATTTGAGGTTAATGTTAAATTTAAAAGTCAAATCTAGATAAAGATCAATGGGTTAAATCAATTAACAATAATAACTTTCAATGGAAGAGGATCGAAATTGTATTGAATCAATTGTTTAGATTTTAATTGTTATTAAAATAAAAATACCTCAATATCGGGTGGATCACGACTTAGTACAGGGGCCATAATAACTTAATCACAATTAAATTGTTAAACAAAAAGCCAAGAATAGACAGTAATTATTGGAGGATTAACTTGATCTTTCAATTAACTATGTAGTTGGAATCAAACAAAATTAAAATCCAATGTTGATGTTGATTGTTAGTAACAATTGAGATAAGTGAAAACCAAGACACTCTGTTACTCAGACTGTTGATTAAATTGATCTCCAAGTTGAAGATAATCAATGTTGATTATCCTCAACAAGTCACAAGTTTATGAGATGTAATTGTTACTTGAGGCAAATTGTTTTTCTGCACGATTCTTAATTTTTTGCTCCGATTAAATTAAGATAATAAGTGAACTTTAACTGAGATGCGATTCGATTACAGGCTGTTGATTTTTCTATTATGTGGACAATAAACGATCAGCAACTCTAGCTGAATATCTCTGGACAGCATCTTCGAACACTTGACCAACAGTTCGCTTCTTAAAAATTGCATCTAATTTCTGTTTTTTAATCTCTTCATGTGATAACTTGGGTTCGTCGGATTTCACTTCGTCTTTAATCACTTCACTTTCTTTTGGTTCAACGGTTGATTTTACTTCTTCTTCATTAACATGACCACCACTTGGAACATCATTCTCTGTATCTGATTCTGATTCTGATTCAGACTCCGATTCATGTTCGACATCAGCATCACCATCGATAAAACGGGCTGATTCTTTTTTCTTTTCTTTTCCTTTTTCTTCTTCGTTGTTTTTTTGTTTATCTTCTCGTAGTTTTTTACATGTAATAGTAGAATCATCATCTTCCATTGAATTTTGTCGAGCCTCTCGAGGCCGGTAGCTCTGTTTTCTCTTGATTTTTGCTTTTTTCTCTTCTTCAATTTTCTCATCTTGTTTCTTTTTCGCTTCATTGGTAAGAGTATTATTTAGAAAATATGTATAAAATCCACTGAGATCTTTCTGTTTTTTCACGTCCATCGCTTCTTCCAAAGCTTCTTCCATCTTTGCTTTTTCCTCGGCAATCCTTTTCTCTTCCAACTTTTGCTTGTAAGAAGCAGAAATAAACGTTTCCTTGTCCGCGAATTGTTCACCTTCCGCTTCCCTTTCAGCTTGAATTTTACGATCAAATCTTTGTTCAGATTCCTGTTTTCTTTTATTAGCAGTTTTAAGTAAATTGGAAATATACTTAGATTTCAATTCTTTCTTAGGTTCGTTTTTCTTTAAATCATCAACCGGCTTATTGTCCTTCTTTATGTCTTCGTAAATCTCATCATATTCAAAAATACTGGGATCCTCTTCCAAAGCCTTTTTAATATTCTTCTGAGCGATTACATTACTTCCCATCTTGTCGACAAATTAACTCAATTATAAATTGAAACCACAATTAAATTTAAATCAAAGACACAGAATAATAAAAGCACAAAATTATTTCTCAACATTTGTTGAATCAAATGTAAACAAACACTTGAGTAAAGAAAAGCGGTTAATTCAAAAAGAGGAAAATTTTTTTCAACAATTAACGTTAATTTAGAATTGATTTATGATAGATTCTTGTTGAAAATTCATTTTTCTTATCATTATATCTTATCACAGTGTATGAGAACTTTGATCATTGTATCAGAATTGTATTCGTCTAATCGTTGAATCTGTTAACTTTAATTTGGTTCAAATCATTTGTAAAGTTTTAAATTGAACAAAACGAAAAAAAGTTTACAATTATCTAATCATTCCAGAAGGGATTGAAATCAGCCCATCCACCATATTGTGAAGATAAATCGTCAGCTTGTTGATCATTTTCAGAATGATTAGTTTCATCAACAATTAGTTTACCATCATCAGTATTTGATTCAAGATCAAGATCAATAACTACATCAACACAATAGAGAACAGAATCATTTTTGATTTCCAAATGAACTTTGATTTTACCCTGGAAATTAAAGATAATGTTGAGAAGCGGAAGACACAAATTAGAGTTCAAATTGTAAAGTAAATAAGAATTAAATCTGAGTGTTTAACTTACATTTGCAAGAGACAAAATTGCCTGGGGAATTTTGGATAAATTAACTGGAATTATGAAATTAGATACTGAATATTGTCCAGGTAAAAAGGGCATCGAACAGGGTTTGCCCATTTGGGTCAGTAATTTGCAGACAAAAGTTTCGTTGTAACGAGTAACATAATCAATCAATTTCTGTGTACACGAACCATAATCATCGATACAAGGAACTGAGATCCACTTTTTGATCCCGAAAACGGAGATTTGCTTCTCGATTTTAAGAACCAGATCAACATCGTCGTTAACGGCAGAGTCAATGCTTCCAGATAGGGAAAGATCAACGGGATGTGAGGTACCAACGACAATTGGATCACCAGGGACTACAAGAGAGTCCAATTTACCGATGTTGGTTTCGATGTCACATTCAGTGTATGAAATTGGATCAGATGAAACAATTGAGACAATTAAGAAAAAAGTTACAAGTTTTAAATACATTTTCAAATTTCAATCTCCTTACTGTTGAAATGATTGGAACAATTTACTAACTATCAACTGTTTGAGAGTGTTTTTTGTACAATTAACGGTTATCATTAAATTGTTATTGTTTATAAGCAATCAGAATGAAAACATTTATCGGTTTAAGGTTTTGCCTAATCATAATCAGCGATATTTTCGCTAATTAACTAATTGTTGTAGCGATTAAAGTGATTGTTGTTTAATTCCTGGTTTTATGATCACAATTGAGTTTAATCAATCTTTGAGTCATTTAATTATCATTTAAATTATGTTGACAAGAAAATCGTTGGGATGAGTTTTTGTATAATTATTTAATCACTAACTGATTGTAACAATCAACGATACAATTGTGTTTATATATTTTCATTCATTTTCCTTCATTTGATTTAATCATTTCAATTGTGATAATTATGTTTTCCATCATTTGATTTGATTTATCCTTTTCTTTTTGTTTCCATGCGACAATTAATCAGTTTCAACAGTTAATTAAATTGTAACAATTAATCTTCCTCATGGGAAATATTGGTCATCTCAAGATCCAAATCCAAATCAAGGCAGGTCACTGACTGGTCATCCCTATTAATCACAATATTAACATTATAATCACCCTATCAAGTAATCAAGAAACGAAATAATTAATCAACAACCAACAATACAAATGTAAAAATCTATCAATGATTGAATCAAAATCAGAGGATAACAATTCAATCGGATAATTAATAATCACATGATTACCAATTTAGATGCACAAAAACATTAGATCTTGAATACAATCAATGATTCAAATTGATGATTTAGTTCAACAATTAAAATATAAACTTACAGATGACAACCAAAGGAGCATCTTGGGAACATTGGACAAGTCAATGTGACCATTGAAATCGTTGACAATTAACTGGCCAGGATCAATGGGACACAAACAGGGTCGATCGAGTGATCTAATTAACGGACACCCGAAACTATTTTCATCGCTGGTCAAAAAATCACATAGATTACGTTCACAGGAACCATAGCCTTTGATACAGGGGAAACTGGGTAAAGTTAATCGCTTACCGAATATCGTAAATACTTTGCTAATTGAGATTTTAACAATTAACTGATCATCGATTGGTTTTGTTAGATTTACATCTAAAGATACTTTCAATGGTTTAACAGGATCACCGATTACAATGGGATCACCTTCAATTGTTAACGAGTTGAAGGTAAGAATTGGATTATCTGATTCACAATTAGACCATGAAAGTGAAAAAACAATCAATGGAAAGTTAATCAAACAGATAACAATTATTGCAATCAGTTGATTTATTGGAGAAAAGAAATTCATTTTCAAACTAAACTGATATCATTTGGAATTAAAAATAATTTGATTCGTTGTTAATTTTAAAAGGAAGTAAAGTTTGATTGTTAATTGTTTGATTGATTGAATTTTCTGCTTCATTATAATCATTTGATTAAAAATATCGTATTTAATATTCAGTAAGTATCCTCATGTCCGAATGGTCAAGTTCAGAGTTGAAGTCAGTTTAATAATTTTTAATTGTTGAATTTCAATTTGATTAAAAATTTTTGTTCCACTTTTAGAATCACTAGTTAACAGAATTTTCTGAAAATCCTGTCAATTGTTTTAATTTATCAATGGTAATCAATTGTTCATTGTTTCTAACAATAGATCAATAAAATCTGTCCAAGTGTCGATTTGGAGAAGGTTGATTAAGACAATTATGTCGATTAATTAACTTTGTTAACAAATTAAATCAGATCAGATTCGAATGGAAAATCAATCGGTTATTCCCGTTTTCTGATCACCATTTAAATAGAGTTTTGATATCATGAGAATCTTAATCAATTCATAAGATCATGTTGAGGTTGATTTGGAATTTCATTGTCAAGGTGTCGATAAATATATCGACGAATTCATGTTTCAATCCTTCGTTAATTGAGTTCATCTTGATTATTTATTCTGATTTTCAGAGGCGTTTCAATTAACTGACACAATCAAGTCCATTGATCTAATCAACATGGAATAATATTCTTAATTGATGATGGAAACAACTGAGAAAATTGTATAAAACCAAATCGAAGCCAAAAAGTAATTTGAATTCTATTCTTGCCTTTTTGATAAAAGTAACAAATTTTATTCTAATAAAATGTTTTTCTACGTTATTTTTGTTTGTTTCTTAATTTCTACAGTACAAGTTGAGGCCAAATCCAAGATAAAAATACCATCATGGGAAGACTGTGGTGGTCGAGATGCAATAATAAAAGTTCATAAAATCGACCTTGACAATCCAATCAGAATCGGTAGAGAAGATCCCATCCGAATTTCAGTTAACGCCACCCAAGCGACACCAATTTCAGGGGACTCAGTGGTCACCATAAAAATCAACAAAAACCTGAGAGTTCTTGGTCAAAATTTACCGATTTGGGTTCCCTGTCTCAATGGAATCGGTTCTTGTACAATGACTTTGTGTGAGATTTTCAAGATTCACCGGAAACTCGTTTGTGCCATCCTTGAATCTGCTAATCAAGAGTGCAAATGCCCATCGGAACCCGGCGATTATGTAGCCAATGTTAATTACCAACTCAACTTCGGTCTCTTCCCTCCAGCCTTATTAGCCATTGGAAATGTAAGTAAAAAGAAATGTTGATCAATAACAACTTAGAGAAATCTGAAAATCAGAAATGCTGATTGGTATAAATCACATTAACTCTAATTGTGATGATTAACGATCGAATATTTTACCAACATAAAATAATCCAAATTTTTCCTACTCATTAACAGGGAGATTATTCCATGAGCATGAAGATTAACCATGAGGATAAAGAATTAGCTTGTATGAAAGTTAACGTTGGAGTTAAATTCGTATAAATTACCGATAATTAAAAAAAAAACGAGCAAAAAAACAGCAAAAGAAAACCAATGATCAGAAAAAAAAATCCAACAGTGAAAGTGAATCACAAAGACGAATCACCAACAAAACGACAATTTAACTTTCCAACGATTCAGATTAGTCAATCTGATCTAATCAACAATTAAAAGAATAACAATCAACACAAGCAAAGAGTAAACTTGTTGCATTTCACTTTCAAATGTCTCTATCGTTGATCAAATGATTTTTTTGCGATTAAAACACAACAAAACTCAATTTACTCGTTTTCTTATTAATCAATAAAATAACTGTGATTGTAAACTACTGTGTATGAACCTAATATTTCATTAAAATAATGAGAAGTCTTTTATTGTGGCGATTTACAAAGTTGATGGTTTCAAAAAATTAGGTCAATGAATATCGAGTTATCGACTCAGTCCAGGCAAATTACTTCTTTCGAAGGGTCAGCTGCTTTTTTCGCCGCTTCGATCATTCTTAATTCATCTCTCAAAGCACTTTGATTTGTTTCGCGAGGTAATTGTTTTCGTCTTCCTGGAACATAATTATATTGTATTGCACCCACGAACCAATCATAACATTCGATAACTTGTTCTTTGGTGAATGGAAGCTCGTACGGTGCTTTGAGATCGTTGAAAACTTTTGTCATTAAGTCAAAATCGACTGATGTTTGTTGGTTGATCCTGTTAAATGTATTTCGCATGTGAGAGGCATGATTATCATTGAAATACCTTCGAATCCTCTGTAAATTGTACAAAAAAAAATCCATTAGAATTAATTATCAGAAAATTAGAATCTCAATTCTATCATGACTGGACAATATAAATTAATGATAGAAATTTAGTAAAGATAATTCATTAATGTAAACCTAACAATATATTAACTGATTCTTACGCCATTTTTTACTCCAGTTGATTTGTTTGAATTTGTATTGGTGTTTTGGCCCATCTGACGGTTCTGTTGATTAAGAACATTTCCAAATGGATCAAATAATCGAGCAAAATAATTATCAGAATTTGATTTAGAAAATACTGGCGGGACTCGCGTTGAGCTACCAAGATCCCATTGATATCCAGGAGATTGGGAGATATTTCCACCCATATATGATTGCTGAGGAACACTTGAACTGGGCATTACGAAATTACCATTCATACTACTAACAAGAGATAATGATTGTGGTGAGGGACCTTGAAATGAAGGCCTATTGATCGAAGGTGTATAAGTGGCCATTCTGATTTCAGAGGATTGAAAAACATTCGAGGGACTTTGATTTGGATAATTGTTCAACCCTTGATTATGAGACTGTTCAGAATTGATTATCGCCTCTGGTTGTTGATCCATCTTATCCTCATTTGATTTAGAATTATCAAAAAAATTAAGATTGTTGGAATTCGTTTCTTTTTCCTGTTTAACCAAAGATGTTGTCGTCGTCGTTGTATTATCACTGGAAAATGTTTCTTGATTGTTTGCAAAATAATCACCTAAAAACGCTGCAAGTTGATCTTCAGTCACTTCTTCATTTAATAGACTAAGAGATTGGTCATTAATCACAGGTAGGCTGACTGGTAATGCAATTGATGTTTCTATTAAGAGAAATAAAAAAGTAAACAATTTTCAATGTTTAGTAAATTGAAACAAAGTGACAAAATCTAAATGTTACAAAGAGAAAAAAAAAGAAAACAAAAATACCACTTCAGATGATAATTACCAAAAACATTGTTATCCATTGTTTCATCTTGGGTTTCATTTTTCACTTTACCAAGTGAAAAATTATCAGAATCAGATAATTGATTCTGAATCTGATCACAATTAGATTCTGTCTGATTATCCATTTTACTATTTTCTCAACCTAAACGGACAATTCAGTGGACACAAAGGAGAAAAGCATAAAACGAAAACAAATTCATTAATATGACAATATAGTAGATTTAGTGATTGTAACAACTTACCTTTGATCAAATCATTTAACTAAATTAAACTAATTAAGACCAATAATGACAATGGAAACATTTGTTTACAAAAACAATTTAAAAAACATTTTAATCAAAACAATGAAAAAAAAATCAACACAAGCGACACGATCGGTAGATTTTTGGAAACTCATTGAGGTGAAAGTTTAAAAAGTTGATCAACACTTTTAGTGATTACAATTTAATTAGATTTAATTGACCAACAATCGATTAATTTTACCAATTTAATTAAGTACGATAATACTTACCAATATCTCAGATATCATCTAATTACAATTTAAACTCAATTAATTAGTGGAAAATAAGAAAGATGGTAAAACACTTTTTCTTTTCTTGTATCATTTTCGAGTTGAAAGAAAATTTGAGAAAATTTTTCTTCGACTTTATGATGATTATGATTTACTAATTGTTGATTAAAAATATACAAATATAAAATTTAATTGTATTTTTTTTGCAGAGAATTCGAGTTGATTTAACTTTTCCGCTATTCGCCTGCACAATTACCTGACAACTGTTTTATAGGGAAACTGGTTACCTGGTTACTGGAAATTGTGATCAGCTGAATGAAAGTTAATTGTTTGACAATGTGATTTGTTTTGTATTTTTGTTTTGTTCTTGATTAATGTCACTTAATGTCAATTGATTTATCATTGATTCGGATTTTGTTTAGCTATCCGATTCAGTTTAATCTAAATTCTCTTATGTATCTTTTTCAATGTTGATTCACTTTTCTCTTGGTAAATATTTTCTTATTGATTGTTTGATGGGAACAATTTAGTGTTAATCACTTAATTAACCATGAATTCATCCAAAGATCCACCTGTTGTTGATCCTCTTTTCTCAAAATTAAATGGCTGTGATCATTTACTCATTGAATTGGAATCAAATGATCCATCATCACTTAGTCTTGTCTTCAGGTAAATTCTTAATCTCTCTGATGTTAAATCATTTTCTTAATCACTATTACTTGTATTATTGTTATTCTGTTTCTAATTTTCTTGATCTTCTTTCATTTATATACAGTAATCGAGCTGTTGGTGCTGAATACGACAAATTTATGGAGAAACTTGATGCTAGAATCAAAAGCCACGATGAAGATATCAAGAGAATGTGTAATGCCAATTATCAGGATTTTGTTGATTGTATTCATGATCTTCTTCAAGTTAGACCCAAAGCCGAAATACTTAAGAAAGAGATTCTTGAGATTAATCAAGATATTCAAAAATCATCTGAAAATGTCCAAAGAAAAGCCGAAGAGCTGATTCGATATCGAAAAATAGTTTGTAACATAGAAACAGCGATCGATCATTTGAGTCAATGTTTACCAGTGTTGAAAATGTTCAGTAAATTAACTTCTCAAATGGAGGCGACTCGTTACTATCCGGCATTAAAAACTCTGGAACAATTGGAAACTAATTACTTACCTCGTGTTTCTCATTATCGATTTGCCCAATCGATGAGGGATAAAATACCACAGATTCGAGAGCAGATCAAGGAAGCATCCATGTCAGATTTGAAGGATTTCCTGGAAAATGTTAGAAAATTATCATCACAAATTGGAGAAATTGCCATGAAAAATGCTGCTCATCAACAGAATATCGAAGATACTTTATTAACAAGTAGTTCTAACAGTGCGAGTAACTCTTCATCCAATGAAAACAGTTCCACCAACAGTCCAAGTCACCAAGTTACGGGGAAAAAGTTACCAACAATTGTCTCGCTGAATTCAACATCGATGAACAATTTAAACAATGTCACCTCAGCGAATGCCCCATTGATTACCCCACGAAAGAAACATCGAGCCCCTAAACCACCACCAACAATGTCATCTTCAATTGAAGATGATTTAGATGAGATTGACAGTGAATCAGATTCAGATTTCACCAGAAACGGAATATCAACTGAAGATGAATTAAAAGGAACCGATATTGTTGATTTTTCACCGGTCTATCGGTGTCTTCACATTTTCGGCTGTCTTGGTGCTCGTGAACTGTTTGAAATATATTACCGCCAACAGAGACAACAACAGGCTAAACTTGTCCTTCAACCTCCGATCAACATGCACGAAAACATTGACGGTTACAAGAATTATTTCTGTGGTGTTGTTGGATTTTTTGTCATCGAAAATCATATTCTCAATACTGCTCCCGGTTTGGTAACTAAATCATATCTTGACGAAGTTTGGGAAAACGCTCTACAATCAGTGATCGCCTCGCTACGAACCTATTCATCGTATTGTACTGATGAAAATCTGATGCTCCAAATCAAACGGATTATCATTTTGTTCAGTCAAACACTTCAAAGTTATGGTTACAATGTTAATCCTTTTTTCAATCTACTCATTGAAATTCGTGATCAATATAATGAGATTTTAATGAAACAATGGTGTTCATTGTTTAGATCAATTTTCGATGGTGATAATTATCATCCAATTCAAGTTGAATCTCAATCTGAATATGATAAGATAATCAGTGAATTCCCTTATTATGAGGGTGAAGTAATTTCAACCGGTGATTCTGATTATCCTAAAAAATTTCCTTTCTCATTGTTTGTACCCAAAGTTTTCACCCAAGTGAAGCGTTTCATTAACGCTTGTCGACAATTCTCACAAGATCTTAATATAAGTCAAACTGAAATCGAGGATATGGTCCGAAAGTCAACTAATCTTTTACTTACTCGAACTCTTTCCGGCTGTTTATCTGTTCTAATTAAGAAACCGAGCCTTGGTTTACTTCAGTTAATACAAATCGCGATAAACACCAATTACCTGGAAGACTCAATGAGTTTCTTGGAGGAATATATTTCTCAACCCTTACAGGCCACTGGACTTGGTTCACCAATTGGCGCTTCGACAACTACCGTTGGTGAATTAGCCGGTGGATCACATCTTGCCAAACTTCAAGGAAGCTCGATGTTCAAAGATGCTCGATCTGACGCTGAATCTCAAATATACTTTCTGCTTAATAAAAAAATCGATGAATTTTTGGACATTGCTGATTATGATTGGCTGTTGGTTGAATCATCGGGTGTTGCTCTTCTTATATTACCGATCTCATCAAATTTTAACCTCGACATTTCAAGCATTCACCAATTTACCTCTTAAAGTTGCCCAACGGCCTGTGTTTCGGCCTGTAAACACATGGCCTCATCTTTGATCAATTTTCTACTCGACGAAGATGTCAAAGCGATTTCAATGGGAGCATTAGAACAATTTAATCTCGACCTGTTACAATGTGAATTTTTCGCCAACTCTGAGCCAGTCAAAGGTTTCGAAGACAATACACTTCAAATGTGTTTCGCTGAATTAAGACAATTAGTTGATCTCCTTCTCACTTGGCAATGGTCAACTTATATTGCTGATTATGGTAAACAAGATAGTAAATATTTACGAGTTAATCCTCAGGTTGCTCTTAATCTACTCGAAAAGATTAAGGAAGCGGATAAAAATCGTAACATTTTTGCTTCGTTAAAGAAGAATGAGCGAGATAAAAGAAAATTAGTCGATACTGTAATTAAACAGTTGAAACAATTAATAGTTGCTGCTAATTCTAATTAATCAAAGAAAGAACCAAAAATGTGTAAAAAGAAACCAAATATTAATAAATTAATTTAAAAGATAAAGAGAAAAATTGGTTCAAATATATCATATGTTGTGTCATGATAAATTGTTAGCATTTAATTTGTAATTTGTGAGTTAAAATTAATCAAAATGATTAGAGGTATGATTATAATACAGTTTTCAGTAAATTTTGTATATCAAGATAATTTGGCAGATATTAAAAGAGAGACTAGATTATTGTAGTATATTTACATGTATCATGCTGATTGTTGACGGGAAATTAATCACCTTGGATTTGTAATCAGATTTAAACTTCCTTGAATTTAAAGATTACCAATGTGATGAAACTTTTCAACTTCTCCGGGAGATTATCCTTAAACAGAACTGGATCTGCCCTGAATTCAACGGTTTCCAGGCATGTAGCCATAAATTTGTAAATTCATTGATGCACTTTGATCGAGCATTCAAATGATAAAGTACTTTGGATAACATTCCACCGTTGACACATTCGGGACAACGGAACTTTTCCTTGGTGCCACTTTAATTGGTCCTTTCCGGTGACATTGACAAGAAAGTTCATCGCGATATCTTCACAATTCATCTGAGCATCTACTTGATCCTTGATTACCTTTGGCATCTCAAAGTGTATAAATAATTGTAAAACTATGAAAGAAACAACAATTAGAAAACATTGATTTGAAAGGTTCCATCAATTAAATCAATTAAGCAACAAACCTTATGATAAAAGCAGCTCCCGTTAGAACCATGGAAACGTCATTAGTCCATTCAGACTCGTAGCGATATTTATGAGTAAAATTATTCCACCGATGAACCCGAGAAGGAAAACCAACGATTCGATCAGCAAACTCTCTCCATACTTGAAAAGCAAACTCAAGTTCGTCTGGTGTTAACATTATAATATCGTCGTCGATGGCAAGAATGGCCTCAGTTTCGATATCTTTAAATGGATAGAATCGATTGGATAATTTGTTCTTTTTAGTTTTGATCACTTTCAACGGAACGCTAATTTTAGGCCATTCGTCGGCAAGAGGAGGGTCTTTTTCTTGATTATTCCAAATCACTAAAACTTTCACACAACTTGGAGCTTGAACAACTCGATGAATGACTTGGTACAAACTTTCCACTGGTCGTAAGTGAGTATCACCGCTGTGAAGCCTTTATAAGGTCTAGATGATAATTTTGGGTTAATCATAGAAAGAGGTTTTAAATGGAACCGATTTTAGATGATTCCATTTAGCTCGAGTAATCACCGATTGTGGGAATATCCTTTCATTGATCAAAGATAATGTTGACAATGTAATCGATTTAATTGAGCTAAAATATCGTCTCCAAATAGAAACCCCTTGTTCCTTCATCTCAGTGATACGATCGGTTGATATATCGTTTAAAACGTTCATCAAACGATGAAAAGCATGTTCAGTAATTCTGATCGATATAATTCGCCAATCGATTTTATCTTGAAAGGGGAGCACATAATTGTCCATAATTATCACCGGAATACAGCCCATCATGAGAGCATCGCTGAGAAATGGTGATCCTAAAAATGGCGTTTCCATGAATAAACAGAAATCGGCAGAGGTTAAAATCTCAGGGTATTTTAGTTTCAAATTTCTTTGGTTATTACACCTCCAGGAAGATATATTAACTGTCAGATCACATTGAGATTCCAAAAGGATTAATTTATCAGAGTTATCTTCCTCCATTTTGGTTAAAATTTTTTTGGCAACCGGATTAATAAAAGATTACTTAGGGCACATTAAAAGCCAATGTCTTCGACCGTAACTGGTTAATTTGACCTCATCATCGGGTGAACGAAAAATGTATTGATTACTAAAAGGACTAAACACTGGTATTGATAAATCAAATTGTGGACGGAAAGACCAACTATCGAAACCTCCTGAGGCAATCATCGCTTTTCCAAGTTTAATATTTAATCGATGGTTATAATCGGGATTAGAGGATGGAAGAAAATTAAAGATGAGATGATTTCTTCCATCGTCATTCCAATGAGATAGAGAAGCAAAAATTTTCGAAATTTCTTCAGGTCGCAAATAATTTTGACTTAAAGTGTCAACTGTTGGAATAAATATACATGCCGATCTTGGATCATCAACAAAATAATCACTTTTTGAATCGCCTTCAATAGTTGATGAAATTCCTCAGTAAATTGAGCCGAAATATCTAAACCACCGTTGTCTTGGTATTTTGATTGGAAAGGTAAACTTTTAATCGACCATCATCTGGATCACAAAGATAAACATCGAAACAGTTAAAATGATTACATCCTTTCACCGTTTCAATTGCTGTTGGCCGAGTATTGCCAATGATGATTGTTTCACTATTTTCTGGATCGATTAATCTGAAAGGTTCATAGTAATGGTCAATATCATATCCATTGTCGGAGTTTCTATTGGAGAATATATTGATAAACAGGAAATAAATTGCTTCCAACAGAGCCAAGAAGACAAGAAAATAGAGTGAAAATTTAACGATCAATCTGATTTGCTTCTTGATATTAGAAGATGAGAAGAAGAAATAAAATTTCATTCTTCTAGATGGTTCAAAGTAAATCTCATCTGTTTCGACTTAAGAGACAACATATCAGGAGCCAAAACCAATAGAAATATTTCATCACTGGAACCGAATCTATTAAATAAAAGAAATAATAATTATTAACCAATCGGTTGATAAAACACAAAAATTGGAGAGAAATTAATTAAATGAATGGGAAAACAGTTCTAATGAGGAAATCTATTGGATTAAAAGTAACATTTAATGACCATTAATTACCTTTGATTAATAAGTATTGCAATTTGAAAAGAAATCAACAAAATTAACCATTTAAAACCACAATTAAAACGCAATTAAATGAGTTAATTAAACTCAACGGTCGAGTTTCAGCCCCAAGAAAAAACTGAAAAAATGTAAAGTTTACATTGTAAACATTTCACAGGAAAACAAAGAAGGCGCCAAGTTTAAAATTCGAATTTTTCATTTTCGTGAACATTATGATATTGATAATCTGAGAATCTCGACAAGTCTAATTGCAATTATATTTAGATTTTAACTCTGTTAACAGAAATTCAATTACATGAAGCTTTTTGAATAGTCACAATACTTTCATGTCTAGTATTTGGCAGTTTAGGATATACTTTTGGATCATTAAATCAACGAGCTAAGAAATTAAGATCGTATTGATAATTTAATTCTTGATTCGCGATTTAAATTTATCAGATTACTAACAATTTAAAGGGGAAACATTTCTAACAGTTGAGGTTAATTATTTATAAGATAATTCTTCGTTGGCGTTAATTTCTGCCCAGCTTTCCTTCCAGGTCAATTCAATCGGTTTTCCAATTCGAGCTGATTCCTTACACGCTACTTTTGCATCATTTAATCATCGAGCTAAGAAATTAAGATCCCCTCCATCCGTACTTATTGTTCTTGTCTTTTTCGACCCACTGCTCAATTAGTGGAGCGATTAATTTGCTCTTCGCCTCTCTTTATGGTTAGCACAACAAATGCTTTGCAATTGCTTCTTTCGATACTCTTAAACTTTCTCATTTTCGGTACTTGATAGGCTACCCTTGTGATATTTTCGGGTGTGAATATGTGTCTCATCAACTTCAACAGTTTCACCAGCGAGACCTAATATTTGTTCACTGTTGCCAGCTCAAAACCTCTTACGAATAGAATCCAAATATTAGTCAACATTGTATTCTCACTATATCCAGTTGAAGTTGACAGTTGTTTGACTCCCAAACGTGAAAACAACAATAGAAAATTGAACAATCGATTGCACTTACATTCCCCCCTTCTAACCAAGTTTTATATGTTCAAGATACGCTTTGCGACACATTTTACATCTGTAGTGAAGTGAAATTTCAACTCGCCCTCCAAAACAGTTACTTATCTAACCCATAGAGGGAAAGACAAAATTAGTTATTTCATCATCTCTTATAACCAAAGATGAGTAACTAATCAACGAGTCATTTTCAAAGAGAATGAACTAATTAACTATCATCAACCTAATTAACTATTTTTAATCAACTTTTAATTTTAATTCAATTCCATTAACTACCATTGATTAATTACCAACCGTAATCTCAATTAACCAAATGAGTAATTTGGTCTCTCTCCCCTTAAATTGTAACAATTAACCAATAGTAGTTGGTTATCAATAATATCCTTCTTAGAATGGATATAAAAGAGATGATTTTCCTTAGAAAAATAAGATACCAAAATTAATCAAAGATTAATTTGTTTTAAATTTCTCTTGGAGAAATTATTGTGTCTCAAAGTTAACCCTAACTTAATTAGTTAACCTTAATTAAGTTCACCTTGTTTTTTATTTGTGTTCCCCATATTTAACCTTGTGCTTAATCACCTAAGGTGATTTACCTTCATATTACCGTCTTCGATTTAGTTTTGTCAGTTCAAGAGGTAGTCATTTCATCACAATAAATATTTGATTTTTTATGATTCAGAAATTGTCACTTGGTTATTTTTATCAATCTTAAGACAACGGGAAGAAACATCCTGAAAACCGTTTAGGACTATTCAAAGTCTAACGGTTTCAAACATCCGAATATTAAAGTGAATTACCGAGTTTTCTCAGTCTCTCATTTTAATCTACGACACATCGAAAAATGTAAGTTTAGTTCCTTTAGCTGTCGTCGGTATGATTTCACATCAATTTTCATAAACTTTTTAGTTTTGGTAACAATCTAAACGATTTTTAAAAGGGTGACCCTCGAACTTTGTCAAGTTCTAAACTTATTTTTTACTAAAATAAGTCTATCTTAAAGCTATTAAATAATTCATGATAAAATAGTGAACTGTTATTGGTCAAAGCAAAGTAAATTAAAAAATGCGGTAATCTGAAAGACATCTAAACAATGCAATTGATAAGCAGTTGGACTTAATTGTTCAATTCATTGGGAAAACGCAAAAATTTAATTAATTTAAAGATCATGTTCATTTCATCTGCATTGTTCAGCTTAAAAGTAACAATATGTTATCATCAAGACGAACATCAGAAGGATTCAAGGATTACTTCGGGGTGGAGCTAATTGATCAATTAATCGAAAACTCTTAATTTTTGAAGTTGATTAAATATTTTGTTTAAATTAAGTTGGGTCTTCATCAAAAGGGTCAAAATCGACAAAGGAAGGCCCGGAGGGCCTAAGACATGCTAACAATCAAACAATTTAATAATTTAATCAATTATTCTACTTGTCTGGTTAACCCTTATTAGCCATAAGTTATTGTTTACGCCTATTAAGCTCAACCCCGGAGTAATCCTTAAACCATACTTGAACATCAAGTTAATCAGCATGTTGATCAATATCTTAAACACTATTTTAATTTTCGATTGAAGCATTTTACAATTTCACAATTGTATTAACTTTTTGTCAACGAAATGAATTTACTTGAATTGTATTTTTACGAAAATGTTTGGTAACATGTTATCGCATGGTAGTAGGCGTGATTATTATCTAGTTACCAGAATCCCTTTAGATTAAATGATTTAACATACGAGTTAGTCTACAATATCTTCTGTTGTTTTAAACATGGTTTATTTAAGTGAAATAAATTTTACAAAACTAAATGTAGCAAAGTTTAATAGTTTAAGCGCTAGAGAAGATGAATTTCACTTGGTTTCTAGTTTTGCAATTACTTTGGTTCCACATCTTCTCCTCAGCAACATGTGTATGTTAAGTCAAAGTGTGATGTTGGAATGTTTCTTCAAAAAGATCTCAACTCAAATTCAAATTTCGTCATTTTCCTCATAAATACAATCAAACAGTTAATTTGGCTCAATATACTGAATTGAGTAATAGTCACTCATCTATTCTTCTTTTTCTAAAATTAGTTTATCTATGGACATCAAAATGTTCAGTCCATTTCAATGCAAATGCTCTTGAATACTGTCGTCGACCACTTGCAATACTGCGAGAATTACATAACAAGTGTTGTTCCGTTTAACAAAAATAAGATTGTTGTGAGTGCATAAAAGTTGAAATTGACGAAACTCAAGTCTTTCATAGACAAAACCATAAGGGAGGATTATTGTTAAGTGAGAAATAAATCTTGGGCCATCGATTGTATCGAACGGAGCTCGAATACTTGTTTTGCTGAATTAGTTCCAGATTAAGGTCCTGAGACAATAAAAGAATTGGTTCTAAGAAGAGTGGAACAGAAACACGTATTCTGAAAGATAGATGGAAAGCTATCTCTATTTGCGACAATTAGGTTATACCGTTGATCAAGTTAATCACTAAAGAAATTTTATTTGTATTTACATAACAATGATAATTAATGATAATAAAATATTAAAATATTAGCTGCAGTGACATTAACTCATCTAGTTGCGTTCCATGTTGATCACTTTAGTGCACTCGTAGCAAATGTATCGGTATTTAAGGTTTAATGATGATCTTTTTGATTACTCATTGAAGCACTACATTAAGAGTCGACACACTGGTGGTTTTCTGGAGCTTTAATCAGTTTAAAGTGTTTATGAATGAAAGTGAATTCGAACCCCGCTAATAATACTTTACTATACTTTTGATCATAGAATCAAAATTAACTAAAGTTAATTTAGAAAAATCAAAACTATCGAAATTCATTTTCACAAAACAACAATCATCACATATTATCAAAGAGTATTAGCTTATTACTCTTTGCATATTATCTTAAGATTAGCATAAGATTCTTATTACAGTTGATTGATTTCTTAATCTTGAAAGAATGTAATTTATCATTAAATTGATAATTTTTTTATATACAATTGGCAACATGCTAACCAGTTTTCTTTCAAATGATTGTAATGCTTACATTCTCCCTCTTTAAACCGATAAAGTGAGAACTTCAAATAGAAAAGAGAGAAGAAAAATTCCAACAACCTGATTGGTCGATGGAAGGGGAAAGTAAGGGGAGAATGTTAGGGATCACATATGAATAAAAATACGATCTTTTTTTTTCTCTCTCATTTTCTCTTTCGGTTTCTGTTTCTCTAAATCTCTCTCTCTCTCTCTCTCTCTCTCTCTCTGTCTCTCTCTCTCTTTGTTTTCATTTGTCTCCCTCTGTCGCTCATTTCTTGTCTCTTTCTCTCTTTGTCTCTGTCTTTTTTATTCTCTCTCTCTATTTATTCTCTGTCTATGCAGCCATTTTACTCTTCTCTCTCTTTCTCTCTCTCTTTTTCTCTCTCTCTTTCTCTCTCTTTCTCTCTCAAGGTTTGCTTGTCTTTCTTAGTAACCACTTCCTTTGACCAAAAAACATATAAATATATTTAAGATCAATTTGATTTAATTAATACAAAATTTTGAATCAATCAACAACCACCTTGCTTATTCTTCGTGTTCTTTGTGTTTCCTATTAATCCTATTAACAAGTGTTACCAAGTTTCCATTAAAAATGTCAACAAACGCAGCTCCGAGAGAACCTATTGATCCACCCCAAAGGTTTCCTTCAATGGTACGTATATTGTTTAAAAATTTGTTGTGTTTAGGTAGGTCCTAGTAAGAAGACTGGAAATCCAATCTTAAGATTCCACCCAAAGATTTGCGAAAGAGGACATCTGATGTGACCGCTACCAAGGGCAATGAATTCGACGAGTTTTGTTTAAAAAGGGAGCTCCTCATGGGAATCTTTGAGAAAGGATGGGAAAAGCCATCACCAATTCAAGAAGCTGCTATTCCTATGGCTCTGTTGGGTCGTGATATGTTGGCTCGAGCTAAGAATGGTACTGGTAAAACAGGTGCTTATGTGATCCCCATTTTACAAAGTTGATGTGACCGCTGATCATATCAGGCGTTAATCATTGTGCCAACTCGAGAATTGGCCTTAAACCAGTCAAATTTGTATCGAACTCTAAATATCTCAATGCTCGTGTTATAGTGACTACTGGTGGAACTAATCTCAAAGAAGATATCATGAGAATCTGAAAAAGGTAAGCGATCCTCTCAACCACCTTGTGCTCCAATCTGTGATCTAACCTCTTCTTTATTCCTCTTCTCTCAGTTCATGTCATAATTGCCACTCCAGGGCGTATTCTTTTAATCGACAAGGAGGTTGCTAAGGTTGACAAATGTAAAATGCTGGTGCTCGATGAAGCTGATAAACTACTCTCAAGACTTTAATGCTATATTAGATTCATTGATATCGTACCTTCCAAAGATAGACAAATCTTAATGTTTTCCGCAACTTTCCCTCTCACAGTAGAAAATTTTATGGTTGGTATTTCGCTTAATGTGCCCATTCAAATCTAACAGGTTGTTTCTTTCTCTCTCTCTCTCTCTCTCTCTCTCTCTCTCTCTAACAGAAAAAACATCTACACGATCCCTATGAACTAAATTTGATGGAAGAGTTAACACTTAAGGGTGTCACCCAATATTACGCATTTGTCCAGGAACGACAAAAAGTACACTGTCTCAACACTTTATTTTCTAAGTTGCAGATTAATCAATCTATAATCTTCTGTAACTCAACTCAAAGTTGAACTTCTGGAAAATATAGCAGAGCTTGGTTATTCTTGCTATTACATTCATGCTAAAATGTCCCAACCTCATCGTAATCAGGTATTCACGACTTCAGGGTGGTCTCTGCCGTAATCTAGTTTGCTCAGGTAAGCATAGAGGTCAAGAGAAGGTTGCAACCACCTTGCTCTGTTGATGGGTCAATTTTTAATCATTTTGTTTTCTCTTCCATTTAGATCTATTTACCAGAGGTATTGACAAAGCTGTCAACGTGGTGATCAATTTTGATTTTCCCAAGATGGCTGGACATATTTACATCGTATTGGAAGATCGGGACGATATGGACACATGGAATCGCTATTAATTTAATCACATATGAGGACCGATTTAATCTCCACCGAATCGAACAAGAATTGGGTACAGAAATCAAGCCAATTCCTAAAGTAATCGACAAGTCGTTGTACGTACCAGAATTCCAAATTGATGACACAGAGAATGGTGATAACAGATAATTCCGCTAAAACAAAATGAAACCGTTAAAAGATTTTGGATTGACAACCACCTAGTTTCTACTCTCTCTCTCTCTCTCACTCTCAAACTTTCTCTTTCTTCCTCTCTTTTCTCACAGCCTTTGTTGTCTCCTTCCAATGACCCTTGCAACCACCTTACATTGTAATCCTCGATTTAGATTTAATCCCTATTCTGGTCTCTTTCCTCTTTGCATCAAAAAAAATCCTGGATGTTACAAAGTACCAAAAAACCACTAATTCTGTTTATTTGTATCTTTTTCCCTCGCAACATCAACCACTTTGAATAACAAAATAGCTTCATGTTGATGGTGATAATTAAGGTTATATCTTTTTCAGGGATAATTCGTCGATTGATTGAATTCACTAATTTTTTTCTTTTCTTTTCTTTTTTTCATTTTTCTTTAGGATAAACTTTTTTCCCCCAAAATAATTATTTATTCAAATGTCAAGTAATTATTATAATTAATAATTTTTTGTTTGTATCTTTCAGAATTTCAATACCAATGCTAACCAAACAAGATACTTCGATTCAATTTTCGAAAGAAATTTTGATACGCCACCTCTGCATCCAGCAATACACTGCAAGATCATGCAACATCTCGATAGTATTGGAGCTGTATGGAGAACTCACCGATTTATTGGGACATATAAATATCATATTGATAGCAACATCGAATCCAAACTAGCGGCTGCAGATGAAGATGAAGCTAAATTGATAGCGCTGAGAATGGTTAGATTACAGAACGATGTTGATGCAATGACAGAAATGATTGAAGGTAACAATGCAAATATAAATTCAATCACTTTAGATTTTATTTAACAGAATTAAAATTATTGATTTTGTTAATTACAAGAACTTAAGCATACACTTTTTACTTTTCGCGCTTACTCTCTCTTGTTACTCTTCGGTCTTACTCTCTCTTGTTACTCTTTGGTCTTACTCTCTCTTGTTACTCTTTGGTCTTACTCTCTCTCTCTCTCTCTCTCTCTCTCTCTCTCTCTCTCTCACTCTTACTTTCTCTTACTCTTTGGTCTTCTCTCTTGTTACTCTTGGTCTTACTCTCTTGTTACTCTTTGGTCACTCTCTCTCTCTCTCTCTCTCTCTCTCTCTCTCTCTCTCTCTCTCTCTCTCTCACTCTTACTTTCTCTTGTTACTCTTTGGTCTTACTCTCTCTTGTTACTCTTTGGTCTTACTCTCTCTTGTTACTCTTTGGTCTTACTCTCTCTCGTTACTTTGGGTCTCACTCTCTCTCTCTCTCTCTCTCTCTCTCTCTCTCTCTCACTCTTTGCTTTTTGTATCTTAATTTCACAAATGTTTTCTCTGTATTTATTTATTTTGACTTATTTGTAGGTAAGCATCTAGATGGTAACGGCGACAACTCACTTGATCATGTCACTGGTCAAGTTGCGAATCTAAATTTGACTGATCAATCTAAACAGCCAATTCTACCTTTTTCAACAATCACGATCAGTTGTATAAACGATACAACTGATCATTTTTGGTCATATGACGCTCAACATCAACATGGCCAACGCGTCGATGAAGGATCTTGTGTCGATCAATGCCACTAGAAGCGATCCAATGGTTTATTTTCACAGTCAATAAAATTGTAATAATTGAGTTGGTTGTTTCTTCAAAATGAATTGGAACTTTTTGATTTATGTAAAGGGTGTTACGGATAACAAGTTAAAAAATGGGAGCTAGTGATGTAGCATAATCTTTGCATTTTTGTCAACCTTATCTGTATTTTTAGTTAAGATTGAGCTACATCACTAGCTCCCATTTTTTAACTTGTTATCCGTAACACCCTTTAATATTTAGCAAAAAGTTCATTAGGTCAATCCATTGAAAATTTACCCGTAAACTTCCAATTCATTTTGCATAAATTTACTCTGAATTTGCAAAAATCCAATTCTTTTTGCAAAAAGATTATCTTTTTAACGAATGAAGATTATCCATTTCATTTTGAAAAAGTTCCAATTGATCTTAAGGAAACAACCAACTCAAGTTGATTTGACTGTGTAATTGGGAACTTGATATATTGGGTGATAATTACATACGAATTCAAGTAACTATGGTTACATTTGGAAAATTTTCTCTCCTTAACCTTTTTTTTGCGAAAGGTTAAAGAAAAATAAAATAAAATGAAAACATCGAAAAGAAAAATTCTGAATTAACTTGCAAAAGAAACGATGGACTTTTTTTTCTTTTTCTAAATATCGAATTTCATATTTTCCTCTCTCTTTCTCTCTTTCCCTCTCTTCTCCTGTCAAAATGATGATAAAAAAATTCTGATATATTGTTATCAAGATTTTAATAATGATTCATTGTGGGTTTATAAACATCTATGAGATAAATTGTATCTTCTCAAATCTATATTGATTCTGAATTTATCATGAGAAAAATTTCCCTACTGAATGTGTGATAATTTCAACTGTATTTACTATTAAGCTGGTGTAACTTTTATCATGGATATAATCAGATAGAAATGAGTGAATCTAAACGATAACATGTTGAACAACATGAATAGGATGATTATAATGATGAGATATCATGATACCAATTGAAAAGCTCAAAGGATTTTATTGTAAATCTCACCATGAAATCAGATGAGCAGATAAGTTTATACTCACTATTTTTTTTTCTAAAGGTAATAATATTACATGTTTCATTATCGTTATCAGTGTATTATGATGATGCTGTATTATGACGATGTTTCAAGAATTATTATTACATTATATTTGGGAAGAATGATAGAAAACTTTTTCGTCTTCTGTTTTCCCCCATGTAAAAGAATCAAGAACTTTGAGAATGATAATCCAACCTGAAACAATTTAGACTCGATGAAACAAACTTTTATTCCTTCCAAGTTCGTGAAACTTTTACAGATCATCAAACCCTGAACTTTGGTGGAAATTTTCACCATCAGACTTTAAGTTGTTACGATAAGATGAGGAGAAAACTTTTGGACACCAATTAGTTTTCTCATCAATTCTTTTCTAGTGGACAGTAGAAAGTGGTCAAGATGGTTCAGTAAGATGCTCTGAACAAATGAAAATAATAATAAAAGAAAGGAAATAGTCTCAAAGTGAAATTGTTACAAAATGTTTTGATAAGAAAGAGAAGGTCAGAGTGAGTGAGAGAGTGAGTTAGGGAGAGATGATATTAGTTTATTACTTTAGTAAAGGATGAAGATGAAAAAGGAAACAAAGTCAGATAGTTAATTCAGATTGTCATTGTAACAATATTTCTCATTCAATAAAGAAGAAGAAAAAAAGATAAAATTTCAGGAAAAAAGAGACAGAGGATGAATAAGAAAATGAGAGGAAAAAAATATCTTCACAAACTAACTAACAAGTTGATTGTTATGATTATTATTATGAAATTTATCATGCTGTTAAGAGATAAAAACTCAGGATTGACTCCGAGAAAAAAAAATTCTGAGATAAAACTCAAGACTCTCACCATGATAACCTAGTTAACCTGATTTCCGTTTACTTTAGCTGAATTTGTTTTCCTCTTCCTTGTCCTCTTCATCTTCCTCACCACCACCTCCTCCTCCTTTTCCTCCTCGCCATCATCATCATCATCATCATCATCATCAAAATCATCTTCTTTCATTCTTGACTGATTTTTGTCATTTCTCCAAATTCACCTTTGATAATATTGCATCATTATTATAGCTCGTACCACCATAACTCCTCTTCCTCTCCTCCTCTACCCACCACCAAGAAAGGAGGAAAAATAAATATATCGTAAAAGTTTCATTGCAACCTGATCATCATCGTCTAGACATCAAATTCATGCTAGAAACTGATACCCAACCCTTGTGATGTGATAAACTATTGCCATTTGTTAGTTAACCTATTGGTGTGACGTTTACGTGATTTATTTTGATAAACAAGTATAAGATTATTTGTTGTTTATTGGGTTGGTAAGCTGAACTAAGCTCAACCCATTGATAACGGTAAAAATGTAATAATAACTTATTTTGCTGAAGAAAACAAAACAAACTACCACACTCTTTCAAGTTACGAAAAAATGAAACAAATAGAACGAGAAGAAAATCTCAACCAAACAAATTGATACAAAAGTTTTATACTTTTTATGTTTCTCTTTCTGTTTTCTTGTCAATTTTATTTCATTCCTTTCTTTTATCATGTAATCGATGAATTATCATTAACATCGAAACAATTAAAGTTACATTATTGATGAGAAAAAAATTCTTCTAACGAATTAAGTTTCATCTCGTTCTCTCTCTTGATTATTATCTTGAAAATAATTGTCTCTCTCTCTTTCTTTCTTTCTGCTGCTTTGAAACTTTAAAAACAAGTTTCTGTACCGCCATCACCAGATCATCCAAATTTCCCTCTTTTTTGGACTAGACTCTAGTCACTAGAGGTAAAATTCTAGCTACACTTTGTACCTGACTGAATACCTCTCCGTCTTTTGCGCTCACTCAGCTCCTCTGTCTCATCTTCATCAGCCATCTTAAAGGCCAGTTTCCGTGTATATGCTATGAATAACCTTTAATATTATTATTAGTAATGTCGGTGAATTAATCTTTTATAATTAGTTTCAAGTGTTGAATTAATAGACAAATTGTGCTTCAAAAGTGAGTGTACTTTTATATAATCGAGTCTTCGAGTCTCTCTATCTCTATCTCTCTCTCTCTCTCTCTCTCTCTCTCTCGCATCTTTATTATTATCTTGTTTCTTTTTGTCTATTAGATGACTGTTAACTACGAACAATTGAAGATGTTAATGATTTTGTATAAACGCCCATTCGGTGCTCCGTTACCTTTAGATGCGTTGGTGTTTATGTTCAATATCATAGATATTATTCATTCTCAATGGACTCCTGCAGTCGCAAGTAGAGTTTATAAAGAATTTTATATGGTTAAGTGTTCCGATCCTATTTACGATCGTTGGAGACAGAGATATTTGTGTGATCTGGAATCAATCGATCAGTCCACCGGCGAGACTCAAAAGCCAATTGGCCATCTAACCGCCGGTGTTGAGAACTTACAATTAGAGCGTCATGTTGAACAAGAACCAAGTTTACCTGAACTGAATGCAGATCAAAAATATCTTGTTGAAGCTATTTACAGGCGACGACTATCAATTCTCATTGATTGGTCATTGTTAGCCGTATTGTTGAATCTTATCCAAGAAAAAGATGATTTCAGTGGTCTCGTGATTCAGCCTTTACAGCTTACAACAAACAGTGCGATTTTATTGAAAAAACTACAAAACGTAGAAGGATCAAATCCAGTATCAAAAAGCGATTACTTGATATTGACAATTACAATGCTTCCAATAATTAAATCTGTGCTGAATTTACCCACAACCATCAAGTGTATTGAACAAATAAAACAAATTAGAACGAGAAGAAAATCTTATCCAAACAAATTGATACAAAGTTCTATGCTTTTTATGTTCCTCTGTTCTGTTTGTCAATTTTCTTTTTCTTTCTTATCATGTAATCAATGAATTATCATTTACATTGAAACAATTAAAAGTACATAATTAATAAGACCAAAAATTCTAACCAATTGTTCTTTTATACAAATAGAAAAATTATGCGTACATCTTATACGCATAATTTCTCAGTTTTCGTAGCTTTCAGCTGTACCTCCTCATGAAAATTGATCAAAAATTGATTTCGAAGTCAATGCCAACACTTCCGTCCAACGAATGTTCGTTTCTCCAATTTATTTTTACAACAAACAAACTCGATCACTTGTCGCGATTCCTTATCTGATCATGAAATCGACAAGTAAAATGCCCCTTCTACCTGGAATGATGGACTCAATCAGTGGATCAACTGGAGGGCCTGGTAATCTAATCAATTATATCAACAGTCCATTCAATCAGAAGCTTCGTTCTCGTCCGATTAACCATCTATCACCTTTACTTGACGGATTAGAACCTCGACCAACAATCGATGACCGATTATCTTATTTAAGTTACTCTTCATCTCATCATGATGAACCGGAAACTTCTGCTTCTTCTCCCCGTTGGATTACCGTTCAGGGTTCCGGTCAGAATTCAAATCATGGACTCAATTGGTTATCGAAATAAACTTTTTTTTATTTCAATCTAATCGACCATCAAATCGATAATTAAATTTTTCACACTTTTTTTTGTTCCATTGTGTTTAGATCTCATTACATTTACATGCTCAGATGCATTTACAAGCTCAATTCATCTTACTAAATATTGAAACAATTTGTAAAAACAATTAACTCATAATTATCATAACAATTTCTTTGATTATTACTTAATCATAAGGAGATGATCCAGTTATCATCTAAATATGATTGAATATTAATTCTTACTTCTCTATTACTCTTTAATGACATTTCATTCGTTTCTATTATTGGGAACTTGATATATATTGGGTGATAATTACATACGAATCTTATCTCGAAGATATTTACAGGAAATGCAACTAAATAATTAACATGTTAACTGTTAACTAATTAAACAATTTAAGTCAACAAAAAGTTCACAACCAAATAAGAAACATAATTAACACTTATGGAAACTTGTTTACATATTATGCTATTTAATAAGAAGATAAAAAAAAACAAACAATTATAAATATTATAAGATAATATCATAACTACAATTAATATATTAATCTATACAATTGATTGTTAATTAGCCTTTGGTTTTCCAAGAAAAAGACAAGAATCTAATTCAAGTTCATCTTAATAGCCTTTGCCTTTCTCTTACACTCCCTGATTGTTTTCCTTAATTTGATAATATAAACTTAATTGTCTTGCCAGAAAAACTTTTCTCAATGAAGAATCAGAAAAAGTTTAAAATTGTAATTGAAATGCATCAACATCGAGATGAATGAATCTGCTGAACCCTCAACAACCACCAAGGAATCACCTTTGCATTTGACTAATTTGTTTAATTACAATTTACTTGAAGACAAAACAATGATTTGCCATCATCATCCTCATCTAATATACATATGATTATATTTTGTTTCTTGTCTCTTTGTTCAATGTCAATACCTTGTCATCTATTTCCCACTCCCACTCTTAAACAAACGGCCGTTGCCATGATGATGAGAATGAGGATAATTATGGCAATTAAATTCCTCTATCTCTCTTTCTCTTTCCTATTATTATTATTATTATTTATTTGTTTCCTAGTTGATACAATTAACGATAAATTGGTGAAAATATTATCACCTCGAAGCAGAAAATGTAAGTAGACTAAGTAATTGACAATAAGATTTTATTTAATTACAATTTCCTACCAAACAATTTAGCATTGACTTCAAATTCAATTAAAAAAACGTCATTCAAATCTTTGCAATCTCATGAAATGTTTGGTTTCTCATCGACATTCAATCACAATTCTGATTCAATTGTATTCGGAATTCCTGGTTTTGATATTTTCCGTGGAGCAATATTATCACTAACCAACAATTTAAATCACCAACAATCAGCAAACATAACAGTAAACACAATTAAAGAATTGGATCAAGATTCTTACCTTGGTTATTCATTAGCAACTGGAATCTTTTTCAAATCGAGAGTTGAGTTAATTGTTGTTGGTGCTCCAAGAGGAAAACAATTAAAAGGCCAAGTAAGTTTAAAAATTATCTAACCAAATTATACGATTAATCAACAATTATATTGAAAATAATATTAGGTTATCATCATGTCACCAAATTCAGATGATTATGGTGAAATTATTCAAGATCTAGATGGTCATCAACTTGGTGAATATTTTGGTTACTCAATCCAATCAATTGATTTGAATGCTGATGGTTATGATGATTTACTAATTGGTGCACCTTTTTATATGCCTAAAAATAACCCAAGGGGCGATTGTGGTCAAGTCTATGTTTATTTCAGTGATGGTCAACAATTAAATGAGTCGCCAATCACCATTGATGGAGATTCACTTTTCGGATCTCGATTTGGCTCATCATTAGCAACAATTGGTGATTTTGATTCTGATGGTTTTAATGGTAATTGGAAATGTTATGTGATTTTATTATCAATAATTATCGATTTGCCCAATCGATGAGGGATAAAATACCACAGATTCGTGAGCAGATCAAGGAAGCATCCATGTCAGATTTGAAGGATTTCCTGGAAAATGTTAGAAAATTATCATCACAAATTGGAGAAATTGCCATGAAAAATGCTGCTCATCAACAGAATATTGAAGATACTTTATTAACAAGCAGTTCTAACAGTGCGAGTAACTCTTCATCCAATGAAAACAGTTCCACCAACAGTCCAAGTCACCAAGTTACGGGGAAAAAGTTACCAACAATTGTCTCGCTGAATTCAACATCGATGAACAATTTAAACAATGTCACCTCAGCGAATGCCCCATTGATTACCCCACGAAAGAAACATCGAGCCCCTAAACCACCACCAACAATGTCATCTTCAATTGAAGATGATTTAGATGAGATTGACAGTGAATCAGATTCAGATTTCACCAGAAACGGAATATCAACTGAAGATGAATTAAAAGGAACCGATATTGTTGATTTTTCACCGGTCTATCGGTGTCTTCACATTTTCGGCTGTCTTGGTGCTCGTGAACTGTTTGAAATATATTACCGCCAACAGAGACAACAACAGGCTAAACTTGTCCTTCAACCTCCGATCAACATGCACGAAAACATTGACGGTTACAAGAATTATTTCTGTGGTGTTGTTGGATTTTTTGTCATCGAAAATCATATTCTCAATACTGCTCCCGGTTTGGTAACTAAATCATATCTTGACGAAGTTTGGGAAAACGCTCTACAATCAGTGATCGCCTCGCTACGAACCTATTCATCGTATTGTACTGATGAAAATCTGATGCTCCAAATCAAACGGATTATCATTTTGTTCAGTCAAACACTTCAAAGTTATGGTTACAATGTTAATCCTTTTTTCAATCTACTCATTGAAATTCGTGATCAATATAATGAGATTTTAATGAAACAATGGTGTTCATTGTTTAGATCAATTTTCGATGGTGATAATTATCATCCAATTCAAGTTGAATCTCAATCTGAATATGATAAGATAATCAGTGAATTCCCTTATTATGAGGGTGAAGTAATTTCAACCGGTGATTCTGATTATCCTAAAAAATTTCCTTTCTCATTGTTTGTACCCAAAGTTTTCACCCAAGTGAAGCGTTTCATTAACGCTTGTCGACAATTCTCACAAGATCTTAATATAAGTCAAACTGAAATCGAGGATATGGTCCGAAAGTCAACTAATCTTTTACTTACTCGAACTCTTTCCGGCTGTTTATCTGTTCTAATTAAGAAACCGAGCCTTGGTTTACTTCAGTTAATACAAATCGCGATAAACACCAATTACCTGGAAGACTCAATGAGTTTCTTGGAGGAATATATTTCTCAACCCTTACAGGCCACTGGACTTGGTTCACCAATTGGCGCTTCGACAACTACCGTTGGTGAATTAGCCGGTGGATCACATCTTGCCAAACTTCAAGGAAGCTCGATGTTCAAAGATGCTCGATCTGACGCTGAATCTCAAATATACTTTCTGCTTAATAAAAAAATCGATGAATTTTTGGACATTGCTGATTATGATTGGCTGTTGGTTGAATCATCGGGTGTTGCCTCTTCTTATATTACCGATCTCATCAAATTTTTAACCTCGACATTTCAAGCATTCACCAATTTACCTCTTAAAGTTGCCCAAACGGCCTGTGTTTCGGCCTGTAAACACATGGCCTCATCTTTGATCAATTTTCTACTCGACGAAGATGTCAAAGCGATTTCAATGGGAGCATTAGAACAATTTAATCTCGACCTGTTACAATGTGAATTTTTCGCCAACTCTGAGCCAGTCAAAGGTTTCGAAGACAATACACTTCAAATGTGTTTCGCTGAATTAAGACAATTAGTTGATCTCCTTCTCACTTGGCAATGGTCAACTTATATTGCTGATTATGGTAAACAAGATAGTAAATATTTACGAGTTAATCCTCAGGTTGCTCTTAATCTACTCGAAAAGATTAAGGAAGCGGATAAAAATCGTAACATTTTTGCTTCGTTAAAGAAGAATGAGCGAGATAAAAGAAAATTAGTCGATACTGTAATTAAACAGTTGAAACAATTAATAGTTGCTGCTAATTCTAATTAATCAAAGAAAGAACCAAAAATGTGTAAAAAGAAACCAAATATTAATAAATTAATTTAAAAGATAAAAGAGAAAAAATTGGTTCAAATATATCATATGTTGTGTCATGATAAATTGTTAGCATTTAATTTGTGGCAATTTGTGAGTTAAAATTAATCAAAATGATTAGAGGTATGATTATAATACAGTTTGGCCTCAGTAAATTTTGTATATCAAGATAATTTGGCAGATATTAAAAAAGAGAGACTAGATTATTGTAGAAAGTATATTTACATGTATCATGCTGATTGTTGACGGGAAATTAATTGTCACCTTGGATTTGTAATCAGATTTAAACTTCCCTTGAATTTAAAGATTACCAATGTGATGAAACTTTTTCAACTTCTCCGGGAGATTATCCTTAAACAGAACTGGATCTGCCCTGAATTCAACGGTTTCCAAAGGCATGTAGCCATAAATTTCTGTAAATTCATTGATGCACTTTGATCGAGCATTCAAATGATAAAGTACATCTTTGGATAACATTCCGCCGTTGACACATTCGGGACAACGGAACTTTTTCCTTGGTGCCACTTTAATTGGTCCTTTTCCGGTGACATTGGAGACAAGAAAATTCATCGCGATATCTTCACAATTCATCTGAGCATCTACTTGATCCTTGATTACCTTTGGCATCTCAAAAGTGTATAAATAATTGTAAAACTATGAAAGAAACAACAATTAGAAAACATTGATTTGAAAGGTTCCATCAATTAAATCAATTAAGCAACAAACCTTATGATAAAAAGCAGCTCCCGTTAGAACCATGGAAACGTCATTAGTCCATTCAGACTCGTAGCGATATTTATGAGTAAAATTATTCCACCGATGAACCCGAGAAGGAAAACCAACGATTCGATCAGCAAACTCTCTCCATACTTGAAAAGCAAACTCAAGTTCGTCTGGTGTTAACATTATAATATCATCGTCGATGGCAAGAATGGCCTCAGTTTCGATATCTTTAAATGGATAGAATCGATTGGATAATTTGTTCTTTTTAGTTTTGATCACTTTCAACGGAACGCTAATTTTAGGCCATTCGTCGGCAAGAGGAGGGTCTTTTTCTTGATTATTCCAAATCACTAAAACTTTCACACAACTTGGAGCTTGAACAACTCGATGAATGACTTGGTACAAACTTTCCACTCGGTCGTAAGTGAGTATCACCGCTGTGAAGCCTTTATAAGGTCTAGATGATAATTTTGGGTTAATCAGAGAAAGAGGTTTTAAATGGGAACCGATTTTTAGATGATTCCATTTAGATCGAGTAATCACCGATTGTGGGAATATCCTTTCATTGATCAAAGATAATGTTGACAATGTAATCGATTTAATTGAGCTAAAATATCGTCTCCAAATAGAAACCCCTTGCTCCTTCATCTCAGTGATACGATCGGTTGATATATCGTTTAAAATGTTCATCAAACGATGAAAAGCATGTTCGGTAATTCTGATTGATATACTTCGCCAATCGATTTTATCTTGAAAGGGGAGCACATAATTGTCCATAATTATCACCGGAATACAGCCCATCATGAGAGCATCGCTGAGAAATGGTGATCCTAAAAATGGCGTTTCCATGAATAAACAGAAATCGGCAGAGGTTAAAATCTCAGGGTATTTTAGTTTCAAATTTCTTTGGTTATTACACCTCCAGGAAGATATATTAACTGTCAGATCACATTGAGATTCTAAAAGGATTAATTTATCAGAGTTGTCTTCCTCCATTTTGGTTAAAATTTTTTTGGCAACCGGATTAATAAAAAGATTAATTTGTGGGCACATTAAAAGCCAATGTCTTCGACCGTAACTGGTTAATTTGACCTCATCATCGGGTGAACGAAAAATGTATTGATTACTAAAAGGACTAAACACTGGTATTGATAAATCAAATTGTGGACGGAAAGACCAACTATCGAAACCTCCTGAGGCAATCATCGCTTTTCCAAGTTTAATATTTAATCGATGGTTATAATCAGGATTAGAGGATGGAAGAAAATTAAAGATGAGATGATTTCTTCCATCGTCATTCCAATGAGATAGAGAAGCAAAAATTTTCGAAATTTCTTCAGGTCGCAAATAATTTTGACTTAAAGTGTCAACTGTTGGAATAAATATACATGCCGATCTTGGATCATCAACAAAATAATCACTTTCTTGAATCGCCTTCAATAGTTGATGAAATTCCTCAGTAAATTGAGCCGAAATATCTAAACCACCGTTGTCTTGATATCTTTTGATTGGATAAAGGTAAACTTTTAATCGACCATCATCTGGATCACAAAGATAAACATCGAAACAGTTAAAATGATTACATCCTTTCACCGTTTCAATTGCTGTTGGCCGAGTATTGCCAATGATGATTGTTTCACTATTTTCTGGATCGATTAATCTGAAAGGTTCATAGTAATGGTCAATATCATATCCATTGTCGGAGTTTCTATTGGAGAATATATTGATAAACAAGAAATAGATTGCTTCCAGCAGAGCCAAGAAGACAAGAAAATAGAGTGAAAATTTAACGATCAATCTGATTTGCTTCTTGATATTAGAAGATGAGAAGAAGAAATAAAATTTCATTCTTCTAGATGGTTCAAAGTAAATCTCATCTGTTTCGACTTAAGAGACAACATATCAGGAGCCAAAACCAATAGAAATATTTCATCACTGGAACCGAATCTATTAAATAAAAGAAATAATAATTATTAATCAATCGGTTGATAAAACACAAAAATTGGAGAGAAAATAATTAAATGAATGGGAAAACAGTTCTAATGAGGAAATCTATTGGATTAAAAGTAACATTTAATGACCATTAATTACCTTTGATTAATAAGTATTGCAATTTGAAAAGAAATCAACAAAATTAACCATTTAAAACCACAATTAAAACGCAATTAAGTGAGTTAATTAAACTCAACGGTTGAGTTTCAACCCCAAGAAAAAACTGAAAAAATGTAAACATTTCACAGGAAAACAAAGAAGGCGCCAAGTTTAAAATTCGAATTTTTTATTTTCGTGAACATTATGATATTGATAATCTGAGAATCTCGACAAGTCTAATTGCAATTATATTTAGATTTTAACTCTGTTAACAGAAATTCAATTACATGAAGCTTTTGAATAGTCACAATACTTATATGTCTAGTATTTGGCAGTTTAGGATATACTTTTGGATCATTAAATCAACGAGCTAAGAAATTAAGATCATATTGATAATTTAATTCTCGATTCGCGATTTAAATTTATCAGATTACTAACAATTTAAAGGGGAAACATTTCTAACAGTTGAGGTTAATTGTTAATAAGATTATTCTTCGTTGGCGTTAATTTCTGCCCAACTTTCCTTCCAGGTCAATTCAATCGGTTTTCCAATTCGAGCTGATTCCTTACACGCTTGAGCTACTTTAGTGGCCGCCATCACCTCCATTGGTTTTACTTCAATTGCGCTCAAACCTGAAAAAGCAATTCGTTAATTAGTATTAGGCTAATGAGAGGTTTATAATTTACCTTTGATACAGTCGACAAAATGTTCTAATTGATTAGTATAAGATTCAGTAAATCGGGAAATATGACAATGATGATAAGGAACTGTAGTTGATCCCGATTCAGAATCTAGAGTAACATAAGTTGGTCGAGTTGAAGGTCCAGTTAACAGACCTTTAGAACCGAAAACCTCGAGTCGTTGGTCATAACCATAAACAGAAGATCGAGACATATCGATGGTTCCTAAAACACCAGAGGTAAATTTAAGAACCACAACAATAGTATCGTAATCGCCTGAATCTCGAATTTCAGGATCAAAAGCTGTCCCCGTGGCGATAACAACATTCGGATATTCACCAACAATCCAACAGATCAGATCAATGTCATGTATCGCTAAGTCCAGGAAAATATTAGTCGATCCTTTATAAGCTGAATGACGAAGTGAATCTCGGGAACACATTTTAACCCCATGAATTGTACCGATCTCTCCCTTTTTGACACGATGTCGAACGATACGAAACGCGGGATCGAACCGTCGATTCATAACAGTTAACACAGGAAGATTTCGTTGTATTGCTAATCTGAACACTTTTTCAATGGCTTCGATGCGCTCGGCTAATGGCCTTTCACACATGACCGCTTTTCCAGAACTCAAAGATTTAAGAGTTAGGGACTCATGAAGTCCCGTTGGAGTGCTGATGATTACAGCATCCACATCGGGGTCACTAAAAACTTCGTCGGCACAATTAGGGTGAATCATCTTTACGTCTTTAAGGTTGTACAGGTACTCGAAATAATTTGCACGTTCGACACAAGATTCAACGCAATAGACCAATTGAAGTCGTGGATTTTTCAAGACACGATCAATCCAAACTGTTCCAATTCGACCTAAACCAAACAGAGCCACACGAACTCTACTTTGATCATAGTGTAAAAGTCCATCTTTACCGACCAATTTGACCGCTTTCTCTATTTTGTCTGAATCATGAACGTAACCATTTCGAAGGACCTTCCAACCAGTAGCGTCTCTTTGATATCTAAACATTTTCAATGATACAAATTTTTTAATCAAATTGGAAAATCACAATTAATCTAATTTACTCTCAATTATTATAATTAAAGATCAATATTAAAAAAAATCCATCTAACTGTCACCACGATGAATATGAAAATAATACTATGAACAGTTCAGTTGATTTAAAATAATGATATGAAACTGATCATAACCTCTAATTATCACGGTGATCATGTGTATTAGATTAGTAATCAATAGTAATCAAAATATGAACCATTGTTTCAATCGGTCCAATGATCATAATTAAAGCGAAATAACAACAAAAAATTAACATGAGTTATTCATGTAACAATCAGAATCAAGAATTATGGTCAACCAACTGTGTTCATGGTCATTCAGGTGTAATTATATATTCACTAGCAAATGACAATTTTAATTGATCAAATAGACCTGACAATCAAGTGAATTCATTCAAAGTGGAAAGGCATAATCAACAATCAAAAAAAGAATCAAGTAATTAGAGACTGTGATTAAAACGGATTGAAATCAAATTTAGATAAAAAAAACTCCAAGAAAAAAGTATCAACTTACTTTTGGAAAAGGAAATCGTATTCACATCCAAGTCTGATCATTACTTATTCTTGATTGTTCACAATTAACCACAAATGATGAACTATTCCAGTTAAACTTTGTACCAAACTCAATTACAATTAAAGTCCAAACAGCAATTAAGCTCAATGAGTAGACTAGAGATTCTCTTATATAACAATTAAAAAGTATTCTGACAGAATTGATCCAACTTTTTCTAATCATTTGCTCCCTCTGATGATTGATATTAATTATCATGGGTCCTAATTAATTGTTATCGTTTATCCTTCACCTAATCTCGATTAATTGTTCACCTTCATCAATATTGTCCTAAATACTATGGACCATTAATTAATCGCCAAAATTTGATTATACAAAATTAACGATATATCCAATCAAGATTCATTTTATGATCTCATCTTAATTGTTTTACATTCAAAAATTAATCTCTCATTAATTATGCTTTGTTTGAGATTTATGAATGCTATGAATTATTTAATTTGATCATAACTTTGCACACAATCAAAGAAATTAATTGTAATTGTTGAAGATCTAAACTTAACTGATTATTTGAGCTTCGTGACTTTCAATTTATTTTTGATTGTAGATACTTAATTAGACAATTAACAAACCATGAAAAGTTGAAATTGATCACCTTTAATTGCTTCGTAAATCAAAAGTATCAACAATTAATCAATTCAAATCCACTCGAGATCAAAATCAATTTCGATTTTTTTTCTGATATTAAACAAAAGAGATTCCGATCTATTAATCATAATATTAATAAATATTAACTTGATAAGTTTAATTCAGTTGATTTCAAATGCTTAAAAAAATTTCGAAAAAGATTTATCTAAATTACAATTTACGCCGATGAAAGCATTTATCGAGAATTGTCTTGGTATTGGAATTGTTGAGAACTCAGGATCAAAATCATTTTCTAGAATAATTAATAAAGTGATTCAACATTTGCCTGAAGAGAAATTGGTTGAAGTCTTTTTCCTCGATTGGGGAGTAACATATAAATTCCCTGAGAAATTTTGTTTTACAATCGACGAAAAGTTCATCAGGCGATTACCATTCCAAGCAATCAAATATTCGTTGGTCGGTGTTGAAAGAAATGTCGACCCAAATACTATTTATGATTTAACTCGAACTTCTGACGAGTTATTCAAACACATTCTTCTCGAAAATATCGATGGAACTAAAGAAAAGGGTTAAATCGATTTGTTCATATTGATCCTTTCGGTGTGCGATGTCCGTTTGAGAGCAATTATTTTCAAGTTAAACTGGATCGCCTGTAATTAGCTAATCACAGTTTAATCCATTCTCACCTCTAGAAGGGAAACAATTTAATCAATTTGATCATCCAAATCATGTAATCAACATTACATTTACAGCCATTATCATAGTGATCAAATCAATTGTTTCCAAGTTGATACAAATTCACAATTATGTACAACAATCACTGAGACTGATCAAAATAATCATATTACAATTAACCCAAAAGGGAAAAAGTCATCACAATGATTATCAGGAAAGAGACAAAGGTAACAATTAACTAATTTACGAATTTTTTTCTAATTAACAATTAACCATTAATATTAATGCCATGTAAATGATAATTATCTTTTATTGATCACTAATTTATTGTTGAATATGGACAAGGTCAGTGTCAAGGTTAATCATAACCTAATTTGCTTGGTTGATTTCATTTAAATCCATCGAGTTTCATCAACTAATTAAGTTGATTATCAATGAATAGTTAATCACAAACCCAATGTATCCTCTATTAGCATATTAAAAATGATTAAAAGTAACCATGGTTAAATTAATTGTCTCATAATTGTTGCTACGACTTGATGGTGACCAAAGACACCAATTAATGAGTAAAAATTAATGACAAAATTCACAATTAACTTTGTTTGTCTATTAAGACAAAACAGATTAAATAAATTTTATTAATGGCTATAATTGGATGATTAAGAAGACGAAGAAGAATTGAAAATTAAAAGCAATTAAATACAATTATTTACAATAAAGTTGATCAGTTAATTGTGATAGTCTAATTTAACTTTGGCATCTTAATAAAACGGCAGCATCGGACATGGAGCAGCCAATTAAAAGGTCAGGGCAATTATCGTTGTCCACGTCAATTGTTGAGTAAATACTGGACCCAAAACTGGACAATCCAAATGATTTAGAGGAATCGATTTTCTTGAATTGTAAGAATCAAATTAAAAAACAATTTAGCATATGATCAACAATCAATCAACTATAAATCGTATCATTTACCTGGAAATATTTTCTACTTGATTTAATTGTGGAACCAGAATAAATATAAACGGAACCTGATCCTTCATTTTCCTGTGGAGCTCCAACAGCAAAATCTAAGAGAGAAAATTTATTCACTGATTTAGTTAATTGTTGATAATAAAATCATATAACATTTCCAATTACCATTAAAACCATCAGAATCAAAATCACCAATTGTTGCTAATGATGAGCCAAATCGAGATCCGAAAAGTGAATCTCCATCAATGGTGATTGGCGACTCATTTAATTGTTGACCATCACTGAAATAAACATAGACTTGACCACAATCGCCCCTTGGGTTATTTTTAGGCATATAAAAAGGTGCACCAATTAGTAAATCATCATAACCATCAGCATTCAAATCAATTGATTGGATTGAGTAACCAAAATATTCACCAAGTTGATGACCATCTAGATCTTGAATAATTTCACCATAATAATCATCTGAATTTGGTGACATGATGATAACCTAATATAATTTTCAATATAATTGTTGATTAATCGTATAATTTGATTAGATAATTTTTAAACTTACTTGGCCTTTTAATTGTTTTCCTCTTGGAGCACCAACAACAATTAACTCAACTCTCGATTTGAAAAAGATTCCAGTTGCTAATGAATAACCAAGGTAAGAATCTTGATCCAATTCTTTAATTGTGTTTACTGTTATGTTTGCTGATTGTTGGTGATTTAAATTGTTGGTTAGTGATAATATTGCTCCACGGAAAATATCAAAACCAGGAATTCCGAATACAATTGAATCAGAATTGTGATTGAATGTCGATGAGAAACCAAACATTTCATGAGATTGCAAAGATTTGAATGACGTTTTTTTAATTGAATTTGAAGTCAATGCTAAATTGTTTGGTAGAAAATTGTAATTAAATCAAATCTTATTGTTAATTACTTTGTCTACTTACATTTTCTGCTTCGAGGTGATAATATTTTCACCAATTTATCGTTAATTGTATCAACTAGGAAACAAATACCCGTTGGTTGTTGATTGTTGTAAGCATGAAGGTGACCACAGATTGTGATTAAATTGTTAACTTGATCAACGGCTAAATTTAATCCAAGATTCATCCCAGAAGTGAACGGAGTCTTAATTTTAACCAATTTACTATTATCTAACCAAGAGAAATCAATTAATTGTGATTTTTGATCATTGATCAACTTACTTACTTTTTAAGTCTAATTGAATTTCGTTACATTCTGATGATTTCAGTTATCATTAACAACAGGAATAAACTAATCCAGTTTGAGGAATTGTAATTAAATTTGAACTACCTTTAGGAGCTCCAATGATAAACCTAAAAGTTAATCAAATGTAGCTTTAATTTAGTAAACAATTAACAGATCAAAATTACCTAATTCTGTCCTTTGATTTAGTTATAGCAACAGATGATCCAAAGGCTTGGTGATTGTGATTAACTTTAGGAGGTTTGAATATAACTGCATGATCAGTGTCAAATTTAATTGTAACAATATAAGAAAAGTTAATTAGTAACATGAAAATTCAAATGAATTGAGATAAATCATGATTAGAGAAACACTTAATTAAAATCCTGAGGAAAACGTTAATGGTGATTGGGAAGAGACATTGATCAAAGTGAGTGAGAAATTAAATTTTGTGAAAAGTCAAACTGATTATCTAATTTAGTTTGTTAATCTGTTGACCAGCAAAGGAAATTAATTGATTAGATTAGATTGATTTTGAAGACAATTTTTGTTTTATTTGATTGATTAAAATATTATACCAAAACAATTGATTGTGTGTACAATTTATTAACTATTGGATTTTAATTAATTCAAGATAACTGACATGATTAAAAGGTAAACCAATCTATTGCTTAATTAATCATGGATTATGATGCTTTCATTTTGTTTAATTGTTTTAACATGAATAATTAGTTGAGTCCCTTTTGTTGTTGAATTGGTTGATTAGCTGGTTAATTTTTAAATCAACAGGTAGACAACATTTAATTGCATTAAATTTGTACTTAAAATATTAACATAAACGAAGTAAAGAAATTTAGAAAGAGAGAGAGAGAGAGAGAGAGAGAGAGGAATTTAATTGCCATAATTATCCTCATTCTCATCATCATGGCAACGGCCGTTTGTTTAATTCCTTGCACTGGATTAAGGTGAAAATTCAATTGAATGATTTTCAGATGAACAATCAAAATTATCAACAGGAAAGTTTAAGGAGCTTTATTTGTGTTGGATTCCAATGGGAGATTAATCAATTGTTGTTTAGATGAAAATTACTTGATCTTTCATCTTGGATTTTTCGAAGGCAGATTTAATTTGGTTGAAAACTTGATCCGGTTTAAGATCAGCATCAACTGAAGAGTGGATTCCTCTCTTGATATAATAAGAAACTAACGGTTTGGTAAGATCATCATAGGTTTGTAGTCTTTTTCTCAATGCCTCCGGGTTATCGTCAGACCGACGGATCAAAGGTTCACCAGTTACCTGTAAAAATATATGAGCCAACAAGGAAGTAAAATAGATAGAATTAGTATTTCGAATTAAACAATAATGTTAACAATTTGATACTCACATCATCAATCATGTCTTTTTTTGGAGGATAAAATTCTTCATGATAAGTTCTACCACTGGAAGGATGAATAAGACGACCACAAATACGGCGAACAAGTAAATCTTCATTAACCTTAAATTCAATAACTGAATCAAGCTGAGTATTTCTTTTCTCTAGTAAATTATCCAACTGAAAATAAAAGGAAACAAAGAGATGATTAGATTAAAATCAAGTTAAATGAGAAAAGAGAACGAGATAAAAAAAGTCGAGTCATGATTGTTAGATTTTCTCCAGTATAACGTTTTCCTATGTTCATATAACAAGGTGATTAAAATCTAAAGTCGGTGCCTCAATTTCAAGACAGAGATTAAAGATTCGATAATCACTAAGAGTTGATTTGATTGGAGATATATTTTGAACTTGATCAAAAGTTAACATAGAATCCAATGTATTTTCACCAATACACACATAAGCACCAGTTAACTACAGTTGGGTAAATAATAAGACAATTAATCTTTGATCAGTTTAAATCAAAATCATCTCCATCCTCATCTGAAACTTATTACCAAAAAAATGATCATTTTCCTTTGTATAATTACTACACTAGATTGTTGATGTTTACATGTATTACATGTTTTGACTTGTTTTTTTTTCTTTTGTCTCTTGTATGTCAAGTCAATGTCAATTATTACTCAAGTTAAATTACCTTCTCAGCTTGAACAACAGTCCGTGGAAATCCATCTAGAAGAAATCCATTCCCACATTCAGGTTTATCCAGATTGGAATCAATCAGTTTAACTACCAGCTCATCATCAACCAATTTACCAGAATCCATTATATTTTTAACATATTTACCCAAATCTGAACCAGATGAAACCTCCGCTCTAAGCATATCACCAGTAGCTAATTGACAAACACCATAAGTTGATTTAACATGTTGAGCCTGAGTTCCTTTACCAGAACCAGGAGGACCAAGGAAAACTGCATTAATCCCACTTCGGTTGGAATAGAGTTTCTGGTAAGCAAATGTTGCACGAGCTCGATCACTAAAATCAGGAGCTGATTCCCTGTTAGAATTAGATGGTGGCATCTTCAACGCGAATCAATCACAAAATAGAAAAAAAATAAAACAATTACTACAATAATTTCAAAGAAAAATAACCCAACAATCAAAAAAGGAAACCAAATCAACTAGAATATTAAAAGACCAGAAAAAAAAGTCAATCCAACAGATGGAAAAGAATTTAAGTTGTTTTCTTTTCTTTTCCACCAGAGGCGCAGTGAATCGACGTTTGTTCTTTTGTTTATCTCATATGTTAATCTTTCAGTTTAATTGTTTTTCCTTTCTGATTATCGATCAACTTTCTATTCTTTCTTTTCTCATGAGTAATACTCGATTGATTTAAATTGTGCCATCTTTTATTGAGATTCATCATTGATCAGAAAAGTGTATCATCGTAACTTGAAACAATTCTTTGGGTTTTCATCTTTGTTTCTCTCCTTAACCCTTACCCAGCTTCTAATCCATTGACTCTCCTTGCCGATGGTAAACAAAAACTGATCAACGTAATCAACCTTGATTCAATTATCACCAAATGAATCTGTAAATTTTTACGAGAAAAAAGTACCTCATCTACTGGCCTCATTTCCTATCCTTTACTGTTTTACTTTAGTCGTTTTGGTTTGCTGATATTTTCGCTTTTTGTTTTGGAAAAAATATTCTCAGACCAATAAACTTTATATACTAACCAGAAAACCGGAAAAGATGACTAGTGAAAACAAACTCGGAAACAATTCAACTGAAAAGAAACAATCGGCTGATGTTTATCATGCAAAATCGAAACAACGTCAATGGACCAAATCATTTTTAGCGATACCAATTTTAATTTTATTTATTGCCTTTTGTTATCAATCATATATTTCATCATTCAGGCCAATTGAGAAGCGGCTGGTGGATACATTGAATAGTTTACTTGCTATTGAAAGAGATGGTCAAGTTAATGTTAATGCTAAAATTGCCATTGGTTATGGAGCTTGTCTTGACTACGTTGTACCTTCTCGATGTTTAATTTTAAATCATCATAAACCACCAGTTAATCCTTTTCACCATGTATCAGTTGATGATAAAGATGAACTTCTCGAAGTATTTGCTTACTATTTTAACCATGGAGCTGCAGCTGAAAGGTACATTAACAATCAAAGTTTATTTAAAGAACTTGTCTCAATTAGTGAAACCTGTGATATTTTAAAATCTATTGGAGGTAATGCACCAATTATGGCTTCTCGTTTGGCTAAAGAAGGGATCAAAAATATCTTACTTGGAGCTCATATGTCACCTCAATTGAGTAAATATTTGACCTCAAGTATAACCATCGCTGGACCTTCAACGGAAACCGATGATGTTCATCTTTTAATTGAATATCCAACTGGAGAGAATTGGTTAGACCTTTACTCATCTCCAAGAGCGAATCGTTTTATTGTACATAATGATGATAATAATCCTCTTCTCAAATCATTGGAAATATTTCACCGACAAATGAATAACTTTCAACCTGATTTATTTGTTATCGGAGGCTTACAAATGATGGAAGGTTATCCAGGAAATAGTGAAAAGAAACGCTCTCGATTGGAGAAAGTTAGTTCATACATTAAAGAAAATTTCAAGCATCGTGGTGATAATAAACAGACCAAACTTCATTTTGAAATGGCATCTTATTCAGACGAAACTATCCTTCGTGATATTATTCAACTGATATTGCCCCATGTTGACTCGCTGGGAATGAATGAGCAAGAATTACCTAATCTTTATCAAATGTTAACCTTTGGCAATTTAACTCTGGTCTCTGATCCATATCCTCGAGTTGCTACAGTTTTGGATCAAATGAGGGACATTTACGAGGCCATGTTTTCCTTTACAAATGGTCGGATTAGTCGGATTCATGTTCACACTTTAGCTTTCCAAGCAATACTAGTTCATGCCAATTCTGATTGGAAAAATTCAGCTGCTGCCGCTGCTAAAGCTGCTCTTACTTCACATCGGCATACATGTGGATCTGATGAGATTGACTCAGCGAAAGCGAGACTAATCATGGATGAATCATTTTCAACAACACGAAGTTCAAAACAAAACATCCAACGAATAGTTTTCAATTCAAATGTTCCAGTAGCCTGTTGGTCAGAAACTCTTGATAACAAGCAGAAAATTCAATTCTGTGTGGCTCCTGTTCTGGTTTGCACCAATGTTTTACAAACTGGAGGTGGAGGTGATAATGTTTCCGCCGCTGGTCTTGTACTTCAAATTTAAAAAAAAGGCAACAATATGACCCATCTAATTATTTGATCACGAAATTTATCTTTACCCATCTTTAGATAAGAGCTTAGAACAAGAATTGTAATATTATTCAAAGGAGACTTATATTCCACATTATTTATTGATTCGATATTTTCTTATCAAGTCAAAAAAGACCAACAACAATTTGACCATCGATTAATACTAATCATTATTTTCATCTCTATTTATTACTCTAATTGCTGTAATTGATCATGGAACCAAAAAAAACAAAGCTTATCCACTCTCATTTCATTTCGGATTAAAAGTTTATCCCACTGTCATGAAAAGAACATAAAATTTGCGGAAAAAATCTTGATAATAAAACCCAATTAACTCCGATAGTTAATTTGTTGTGAAAACAATTAACAATCTTATCAGTTTATGATTCTTTATGGACGAAAAGCGGATCAAGGAAAATTCAATATAATGTTTGTTTACAATGTTGGTATTCATCATTTATATTACATTAATATTAAGAAGAGAGAGAGAGAGAGAGAGAGACAATTGGTTAATTGTAATCCATTAGAAAACAATTAAGAAAAAAATGACTGGAATCGGAAATTGATTAATTGTATTTTCTTATAAAACAAAACAGCGGAAAAAAAGTCAATTAGGTAATGAGGAAAAAAATAAACAATCAGATGATCAACAAGGTAAGGGCAGTCTAATTGTGATGATTAAAAATAAATTGTTGATTCGAAATCATCTTGATTGAAAAATGAAAGAAATCGAAATGTTTAAACTGAATTACATTTATGTATAATATTTATATTTATATAATTATATTGAAATCGTAATAATTATCATAGATTATTAATCAATGACTAGCATTGTGATTCTGTCAATTTTACAGTAAACATTAAAGTTAATTGTAACAATTAGAAATAATAAAAGAAAAGGAGAAAGGAAAGGAAAACAAAAATATCGATAACGTCGAAAACAATTAATTATGTTGATGATTGTTACAAAGGGAACAAAAATTTAACATTAATCATTTCGTTAATTACAAAATAACTTAAAGTTTACTGTAAAATAATTAGAGAAACTGGTTGATTCCTTAGTTAATTTAGTCTTGATCATCTTTTCATCATTAATTATCATCAGAGGTGTGTGTCAATGATTAGAAAATCTTATTTGTTTGTTAACAATTTTGGCATAATAATAATTATGGTAATAGAAATGATAATTAGACAATTAAGCCAATCGACCAAGAAAACAAGAGAAATGAACGAAAAAGATAAACAGAAACAAAATATGAGTTAAGATACAGAAAATGATGAGATGCTCAGGGTGGAGGTGGAAGTGGTGTCAAGATGAGAGTGGGAGTGGGAAATAGATGACAAGGTATTGACATTGAACAAAGAGACAAGAAACAAAATATAATCATATGTATATTAGATGAGGATGCGGATGAGGATGAGGATGATGATGGCAAATCATTGTTTTGTCTTCAAGTAAATTGTAATTAAACAAATTAGTCAAATGCAAAGGTGATTCCTTGGTGGTTGTTGAGGGTTCAGCAGATTCATTCATCTCGATGTTGATTCATTTCAATTACAATTTTAAACTTTTTCTGATTCTTCATTGAGAAAAGTTTTTCTGGCAAGACAATTAAGTTTATATTATCAAATTAAGGAAAACAATCAGGGAGTGTAAGAGAAAGGCAAAGGCTATTAAGATGAACTTGAATTAGATTCTTGTCTTTTTTTTCTTGGAAAACCAAAGGCTAATTAACAATCAATTGTAGCAATAGATTAATATATTAATTGTATTGTATGATATTATCTTATAATATTTATAATTGTTTGGTTTTTTTTTATCTTCTTATTAAATAGCATAATATGTAAACAAGTTTCCATGAGTGTTAATTATGTTTCTTATTTGGTTGTGAATTTTTTGTTGACTTAAATTGTTTTCATTATTGTATTGATTGGTTATGGATTTTGGGTGACAATTTTTAACAGTGAAGCTATAAAGTAACAAATATGGTCCGATTGATTGAGAATTGCTAATCATTAATTGTGGGTAGAAAATTTTGATTAGCAGGATTAACTGAGCTTTTTGTCTCTCAAAGGATTAAGATTACAAATCTTGATTACCAATAAAGATTAATTGGTAATTTAACTTTTAAACTGTGACAATTAAAGAGAGAGAGGGAGAGAGAGAGAAGCAAACAAGATTTCTTATTAACAATTAGCTAATTGTATTTCTAATTGGTTGTTTTTGTATATGAGAAAGAGAGACAGTGATTAACACTTAATACGAATTACGAGTCTAAGTTATTGTTACAATATCATATTTATATTAATTAGCCAATTAATTGGCTTCTTGGGTCAATCTTGTTTGCTTCAATTACTTTGACCAAGACGGAAATAGAGGTAATAGTTAAAATTGATTAGAGTAGTAGATTGATAGATGATCAGATTAAGGGGATTGTTGTTAAACAAGAGTGGAGGTTGTCTTAATATTATCATTATCTAAATTAAAACATTAGACAATAATAATAAAAGTAATTATAATCATGATGATAATAATAACAATAGTAATATTATTAATTATATAGCAAAGTGTGTGTGTTTTGGCATAAGATGATCTTTGGAGGGTGCGGTTGTGAATGGTTTGTAGTTGTTGATGATCAGTTTTTCACCAATGAGAAACTTGCTGGTTGGTTAATTGTTGCTATTAATTGTCATTAATATCTTTATCCTTCTTGCTTGGTGTACCTTGCGGTTTACGTATATGAATGTACCTTGATGATAATGACGATGGTGATGGTTGGTGGTTGGAGGTGGTGGTGGTGGTGGATTTCATACCAAGTGGGTCTGGTTAATCAACACAATATGAATGATAACAATGATGATGATGCACATGAAATGATTATTATCAGTGTCACCTTGTTGTCTTTCATTTAATATCCATGATTAAATTTAATCATTGTCATCGTTAATTAAAGCAATGGAAATATTCCCTTTGGATTATAATCTGGTTTCTTTAGAAATGAAAAAAAGTTTAACCAATAACAATTTGTTTTCGCAATCAAAATTGTCATCATGGTGTAAACATCACTTTCGATTATAATTTTGACAAAGATTCTTTTCTATTTTAATTGCTTCTATCACTTTGGTTGATTAAGATTTTCATTTATCCACATCTTGATCCATTGGTTCCTCACTTGAAGGTTGAGAACTAATTGTTGGTTAAGAAACAGAAATAAACAATTAGTTATTTGATCGTTCATTGAGAAAAAAAAAAGGTTTGTCATTTTAATTAGTTAATTTTGTTCAACAATTAACCGTTAATTACATACTTTAAATGCTTCATGGTAAGAGAGGCCAATGCTGAGGCGGGTGCTCCGAACTCATCGTTATCGGCTTCTTGAGCTTCCAAATGTGAACATTCAATGAGATGAGCGTAACGTTTAACTACAGGCCAATGAGCAGCTATTTGAGCCAATTGACAATTTAATCACAATTAAAGAGAAACAATGTATCATTAATGATTAATTGAATACAAAAGAAAATTTGATGAAAATGAAAAGTCATCATTAAACTAAATCAGTTAATTGTTCCATGGTTAATTTTGAATTAATCATAATGAAACTAGAAATATTGTAAATTGTTTCATGTTAAATGAAAGTTTCATTATGAAACAAGGTTATATGATGATCTTAAAACAATTAACTGATTATTATTATTGAATTTAATTGCTGGTAAATTTCAATCAATATGGTTAATTTCACTTTCTAAATGATTTTTTTAAATATTATGATAATCAATCAGATAAACAAAATGTTAACGGTATTTTTAAATTATCATAATGATTAAAATTTATTTGTTTATTACATAAACAGATTAACTGTAATTATAATCATTGATAATCTTAATCATTTTAATGTTGATTAAAGTGTAAATCATAACAATTTGCAAGGTTGTTTATTTTTGTTTCCATTCAGCAATTTTAATCAAAAAGGTGAACTAGATTTTGATTATTTTTGGTTATTATCAATGAAAGAAATTAAAATTAATTTGATTAAGTGAAACCTCAAATTGTTGTAAAATCTGGATTACCTTGCTATTAATTGTTATCCTCAAAAATAATTAACTTGTTTATAAAGTAAATCATTTAAGATGAATGTAAAATATCAAGTTATGTAATTTACTTATTCACTAAATTACAACTCAATCAAATTTACAATCAAATTTTTTTTTGTTTTAAATTAACTATACAACAAGAATATCATCATTTGTAACCCTTAGCAATTAAAGTTGCCTCTAGATGTAAATTGCTATCAAAAATTAAACACAATATAATCATGAAACTTGGTAAAGTGTAAGTAAACATTAATCAATGTAAACAAGAAAATAACAACAATTAAAATCCAAATTTAAATTACCTTGAATGTTAATAACTTTTTTAAGTGTATCAATGGCCTGTTGAGATGGCTGTCGATTGAGCTCTTGGTCATTAATAGGAGTTGTCTCATCCCCGAGCAAGGCCATTACACTTTCTTGGGCACAATCACATATCGAAGGTAAATCGTACCTGAAAGATTAACAATAAGTGAACAATTAAAATGGTCAGTTTGATTGTGTTTCAAATTGTTAGAAGGAAAAACAAGTCACCACTTACCCTCCTTCTAATGCTAAGACAAGTTTTCCGTTAGCTAATTTCATCAATTGTTTGGTCATCCAGCCGAAACATGCTGGTGACACTTGATAACCTCCCAATGGTGGTGGATGACCAGCGGCAGCATCGAACCCACAAGCGACCAGAATAATTTCCGGATCAAAGTCTTTGGCAATTGGTAAAACAATTGACCTAAAAGCTGCCAAATATTCAGCGTCACCTTTAGTTTCGGGGGATATTCCACCGGACCAGGCGATGTTCACATTGAAACCAGTTCCATCTTCAATACCGATTTCAGTTGGATCACCGGTACCGGGGAAAAAGTTACCATCATCATGACGATGAAGTGAAATGTACAGTACATGAGATGAGTCATAAAAAATCTGCTGAATTCCATTACCATGGTGAACATCCCAGTCAACAATTAAAATAGTTTCCATGTTGTGCTTTTTTCGTATCATTTGAGCTGCAATGGCCAAGGAATTAAAGAAACAAAATCCCATCGCCTGGTTAACTTCAGCGTGATGACCTGGAGGCCTTACAATGGCAAAACCATTTTTCAATTCACCTTGAGCAACTTTCAAGGCCAATTCACATACACAGCCAACAGCCATTAACGCAGCCGATGCGGTGTGTAGCTCATTCCAAGTTGTATCAGAATCGACGCCAATCCCACCACAGGCTAACATAACGAAAGATTTAATCGGTAACTCGGCCAATTTGGCGGCATCCAGTTTTGGTCGGTTTAAAGGACTAGTTCCAAAAAGTAAGGAATAAGCTTCTGAATGGCATAATTGGACATCTTCTAGTGATGCTTTTCGTGAGCGAATCTTTTCACACCTTGAGGCAAGACCAGTTTCTTGGAGACGAGCCCAAATCGATTGTAATCGACCAGAGTGTTCAGGGTGGAAGGAATTATCTCCACAGCAACATTGATGTTTGAGCATAAGATTATCGTAGGCTAAGCCTGTTGTTGATTTTCTAGAGTTAATTGGTGGTGAGAGAGATGACGACTTTTCCAAAGACGATGATTTAAGTGCTACAAAAGGACTTGATGAGGCTCGGGAAAGTGGACGAGTTGAGTCGTAATATGGATAACGGGAATGAGAAAGAATCTGTGGATATTGATTTCCTTCTGGAAGCAATGATATTGTATGGAGTGGATGATGAGGGTGATGATGAGTAACAACAGTGGAAGGTGGTGGCGGTGGTGGTGGAGGTGGAAGTGGATGTCCATGTGAGGGATGGTGTGGATGTGATGTTATTACGGATGAATTTGAATGGTGCAGTGAGGAAGAGGATTGATGATTCGGAGGGGAGGGTTGACTGTGTTGTTGTCCTTGAAATAAAATGAGTTGTTGTTGAAGTTGATAAATAATTTGCTCATATAAAGCGGGATCTTGAATTGGGGGCATTTGCAATTGAGGTGATATCAAGTCCCGTTGTTGGGCAAGGAATGCTTCCCGTTCATGACTCGATTGTTTCATCATGATCGGTTCTCCCCCACTTGTGTTACCATTTCCACCGCTTCCCGTTCTTACAATTCCTCCCAATTCGGTTGGTGTTGCTTCTCGAGATTTACATCCACTCGACGCTGAACCAACCGAACCTGACCCACTCCCACTAGCTAAATAATCGATTGAATAACTTGACTCAATTCCACTTATTGAACAAGAAGATGTTCCCTCTTCCGGTGTGGGTGGTGCTTCTTGTGAGTATTGGCGTTTGATTCTTTCTTTTCGACTTGGAATGCTGCTTCCACCAGGTAAATTGGATATCGATCCTGTTAGTGGAGGTGTAGATGCTGCTGATCCCATAGTTCCCACTCCACTGGAAGATGATGTAACTCCCATAGCCCCCAGCGGTGAATCAACCATATCATCTTGAGCAATTGCCGCTTCTGTTTCCTCTTCGAAACTTTGACTTTGAAGTTGTTGTTTACTTGAAGCTCGGGTTAACACCGTTTGCCTAATATGTTGTTTAACAAGATTCCGATGATGTTGGGATGATGATGAAGGTGTTACTTGTTGAGGTGTTGACGATTGATGGTCAGAGGGAGATGAAGATGTGGTACAAGTAGTAAGTGATGAGACGGGTGACGAAGAGGCTGAATGTAGTTTAAGGTGACCTAAAGGAAGAGGTGCTGAGTGAGTTCGTCCTAATCGACGATGGTTTGACTTAATTATCGTCGGATGACCAATTGAACCATCGATTGAGGCTACATGATGAGTGGTGGCTGGATGTGGATGAGGATGGACATAAGAATGTGATAGAATGGCTCCCGAATGATGAAGCGACGACGAATGCAATGGAGGACTACCATTCCCACTGCCTCCTCCTCCTCCTCCCCTGTCAATATGATTTCCGGTTATAAAATTAGTTATATGACAATCATCTGGATGCGAAGAATGAGAAAGCAAATTCCCTGAATTATCTGAATCCAAAGGTTTTATCGATGAACTTCCATAGGGACTTGTTGGTGGACTATTTTCTTGTATCACTGAGATGATGCAAACAAAAGTGAGTGAGAGAGAGAGAGGGGATGGAGAAGATGAAGAAAATAACAGGAACAACAGCATCAAAGGAAGAAGAAGAAGTAAAAAGATAGACAGAGAAAAAGAAAGAGAAAATAAGTAAGACTCAGATTAATACCAAAGGCAAGAAGAAAGAGAAAAATAGATTGAACTATAAATAGAAAAGGCCAAATGTATAAATAGACATGGAAAGAGAAAGAGGAATAAAAGGTTCAGGAGAATATTTTTCTCTTCTTCTTCATGTACTTGGTGTTCTCTCTATATTTATAATACTTTTCATCAGCATGATCATCATGAAATGAGAGGAAAAGAAGGATGAAAAAGGAGGAAAATAGAAAGAGAGAGAAAGTGAATAGAAACATTCAAATTCTGGTTCAACAATCACAAGGAACCAAGACCCAGAAAACATGAAGAACAAAAAAATACAGGCCAACACAATGGGAACTTTTTTTTCATCATTTTCATCATTAGGTCTTTATCTTTAATTATCACTTGGATGTGGACAAATTGCTAATCAATTGATTGGGAACTTGAAACGATTTCAATTAGTTTAGATTAAGATTAGATAACAACAGACCAATGGTAAAGAAAGAAAAGTCAAACAGTAAATCCATTCGTCATAAATACACAGAGAATATCTTTTTTTGTTTCCATCAGCTAATTAATTTCATTAGAATGATTAATTTTCTTCTAATTGTTACAAATGTAATTTTATATTCTGGTTACAAGAAGAGACTCTGAGTTAGGGTTTATTTAAATTCAGCTCTTCACAATTCACGTTAGTTGGAAAACTTTACACAACCAGTGGAGGCGCTCGAGTCTTTTTCCAATAACTGAGTCGCTTTGATTGTTGTGTTTGTTAAGAATTAATTTTCTGTTTTGATTGTGCCATAATATTTGTTTGATATTTATTTTAATTATAATCATCTACTATCATGAATGACGAGAAGAAAAAGAAACGAGAACCTAATTGTGCTATATGCTTGAATCACGGAATCAAAGTTTTACTCAAAGGTAAGATTAACAAATTTTTAATCTTCTTCCATTTTCAATGAGACATTAGGGTTAATATTTTTCTTCTCGCATTTTTTTTTCTTCTTTTTTTTCTTCTTTTTTTTCTTTAGGGCATAAGCGACATTGTAAGCATCGAGACTGTAAATGTCGCAAATGTATTGAAACTAAAGAACGACAAGAGTATATGGCAGATATGCAATATATCAAAAGAAATGGAAATGCCGAAGAAGCCAGGCTTGGTAAGAAAGCAGACATGATTGCTATCTACAATGAACGCATGAAGAACAAAAAGAGCAAAAAGACAGTATTAGGTAAGAATAAAGAAAAAAAGAGTTAAGAATTGACTCTTTCCCTTTCTTTTCTGTTCTCTCTTTCTCTCACTCAAGGTTTTATTCAATTTTTAGCTTTTCTTTCCCTTTGTTTATACTCTCTTATTATTATTGATAAATTTTACATTTCTAATTTGATTGCTTTTTCTTTTGATTTCTTCTTGATTCTCTTTTTAGAAACAGAATGTGACAAGCTCACTACTCATATGGCTGAACTGGGCGATGAAGTCAGGAGTAAATCACCCGTTGATAAGTCAATCCCTCATGAAGTGGTTGACTCTAATATTCAAGATCTTCTACACTTCTTTCGTGAAGAATTGAGACTCACGGAAGAAGACGATATGCTCTTTCATAGTTTGGTAGTTATGGTCCAAGACCTCGAAGAAGCTACTAACGACTCTGTTTATGACAATATTATCGAAAGTAAGTAATTTACTCATTAATAATTGTTTGAATTGTAACAACTAATTCAATTTTCTAATCATGCTTCTATTTCTGTCTTTTCTATCATTTCTTACAGTTTATAAGAAGTCAGAAAGGAAGTTAAACTTCCACTAGAACCCAAACAAATCAACATTTTAAACCCTTTTAATCAATAATTTATGTCATTTGTTTTTAATGGATCTTAGATCAATGTGTAACTGATAACGGTCAAAGACCGAGTTCTAATCAAAAGCCAACAAATTCTTCCCATTTTTTTTTTGTATTGGTTATTATCTTTTAGTCTGTTTTTTTCTCAATGTATTTCTGTGTCAATGTTTTTAATCCAATTGTTCATCAAATGAATGTACCCTGTTATTGATTCTACTCATCGGTCCTGATATTATGTCCAATCAAAAGACGAAAAAAATCCAAAGCATTAACTCGCATCGTAATTAATCTTGATTATTTTGTGAAAAAATCAAAAAAAAGAAAACGAAAGTGTTGTTATTGTGTTAACCCCTTTTTGGAAAGCAAAAGGAACAAATTTCCATATTTCTCAATTCGCAATTAACCAACAATTTACTCTGGTCTTTAACCTTAACCATTAAAATCTGCGTCCCTGTTATCTAATCAAATTATCTGTTATAATTACGGCTACAATTAAGGTCACATCACTCGGAATGAAATTAATTAACTTTCCCCTTTTAAGGACAAAAAAATATCAATCTAATTTCAATGATTGTAATCAAAGGAAAATCATTGTGACTCTTGTTCAACTTATTAATTATTAATTATCATTCTCATCAATTAGATATGATATTTTTTTTTATCTATTTAATTGTATTAATCATGTAGCCATAATGTAAACAATAAATCTCAAGGATAAGGAAGATACTCTTCATGTTGGTGTAATTGTTTTTCATCATCACCATCATATTTTTTGTCATCATCATAGGAAGAGAAAAGTTTATATCAATAGATTTTTTTCTTCATTTTACTTCTTTTTTCATCATCATCATCATTTCAATCTCATTCTTTTATAATATTGTTATGAGTATATGCATGTTCATGTACATGTTTATATCTTTCTGTATGTGTATAAATGTCTATGTATATGTGAACCTGAGCAGCAGCAACAACACTGAAAGTTATAAATAGAAACTAAATTATCAATGTCTGATGATATGGTAGAGGCAAGTACAGAACAGAGTGTAACAGTGAAAAAGAAAGAGAAACCTTACTTTTCCCTACCTTTTTACCAGTAAAAATCCTGGTTTTTATAGAGTTTATTATAACAACTTACCTAACCTGACCTACTTTTTAAGAGAGAGAGAGAAAAAAAGAAAGAAACTAACGAAAGAGATTGAAAAACCGATGGGATTAATGAAGCTTTCAATTTGAAATATACATAGTAACAGAGGTTAGAGTGAAAAAAAAACATTCTTTGCTACTTTTTCTTTCCATGGAGAAATGAAAACAGGTATTTATCTTTCAATGGATTCATCATGATCAACAACAATCAACAAGCAATGAAAGAGAGAGAGAGAGAAACATCAACAATCAACAGGAAGACAATAAGAAAATGTCCATAGAGAAATGAGCGAAAATATCATCAGCATATAATCATTTTAACTATGATGATAAGGACGAAGCCACAAACAAATCAATGGATAGGAAAATATATCATCAATAAGACGAGAAAATATAAATTAAAATGATATATTTGAAAAACGATCAGACAAAATATCTAATACTTCATGGTAACAATAACTTCAATGTCAAATGTATTTTTAGTTTCTCATAATATTACAATTCTCGTATTATTTTTATGCTCACATAAGAAACAATCATAAAAGTAATAATAATCATGATAATAACAATAATGAATGAGAAAGACACTAAATCATTATAAAATGAACAAAAATATCAAATCTAATCAAGGTAAGGTTATGATTATTGGCCAATCGAGAAACAGGTAAATATATCATAAGTTGATCATCAAAACAATAATCAATGTAGAAATTAAATAACGTAAAATTAATTTTCTATTTTGAATCGAAAATTGGTCATGATTAACAATCCAATTGAGAATTAGTTGATTGTGATAATCATTGATAATTTAACGATCAATTGATTAGTGAGTTGACTTTTCTTTTCAGTTATTTATAATTGTATTAGATTTTGCAAACAATTGTTATAACAGTTGATTAGCTAATTGTAATCATATTGCACTTATTTGATGATTTCTGATTACAATTAACTAATTATAGTTGTTTTCTTGTTAATCGTAAATCTAATAAAGATAATCAAGAAAGGAAACATTTTCTCAAACCTGTAAATCAATTAATCTTAACTGATGATTTAACAAAAAAAAACCGATGCAATTTAAATCAAATTGTTTCAATCATCATCATTATTAAGTCTTCCTCTTAATTCACAAAACCAAATCATAATTAATCATCAATTAATTGAATCACAAAACAAATTAACTAAACTGAAAAAATAATCAAGGTAAATTGTTAATCAAAAAGCATTAGTATCAAATTGTTTTCTTTTTTTTTACAATTTTCAAGGTTGACAATTTAAAAATTTGATTAAAATAATTACTTTAAAATCCGATACATAATATAACAACAATTACTATTTAAAATAAACTACAGTTAATAATTAATTATGATAATCAAGACAATTAACTGATTCCTCAATTATGTAACAATGTTTCATTTTCAATGTCAATGTTTGGTTAAATTACATTTCCAATTTATTATTAATATTTTAATTGTAATTCACTTTTCTGTTGTTAAGTATTTACAGTTAGATAATTACAATTTAAATTCTATTACCTTTTTTCCCTCAATACTATTAATATATAATCAGAATATTTATATTATTAGTTGATCTTCATCTCGTTTTTATTATCGTTTCGTTGTCAACGTTGAGATTGTTTCGTCTGAACGTCCTTAACGAAATGTGATAATCAAGTTAATTGATGACACATTAATTTCTTACAATAATGATAGAGTATAAATAAGTGTATGTGTATAATTGAGATGGAAATAAGGAAACAGAAAAAAATTTAGAATCAAAATCAAGGTAATCAAGTTAACTTTCTAAAATTAATCAATCGTTATTGTAATCATGGTGATGCTGAGAATCAAATTGTTACGCTGATAAGAAAATTAAATTGTAATGAAAATGAAATTTAAAGAGAAGAGAAAAATTAAAGAGTTGAAAACAACAAAAAAAATAATTAACTGATGATAATCATTAGAAAGTAAATTAAAAAAAAAACATTAAATTAACTTGAATAATTAGTTAGTGATTTTTTGTAAACAAGATTAAGAAAATTTTTTCTTGACCTTATTGTGATTAAAGTCAATTTTGTTAATTGATTACTAGAAATTATTAAAGTTCAACAATTAACACAATTAAAGTCGTTCACCTTAATTATAAAAGTGATGTGATGATAAATTACAGAGGAAAAACAATCAATCAGTTGATTGTTGAATTTTGAATTAGTAATTAGCGCTGCTAGTAAATTAGCTTATGTGAGAAATCATTGATTATATTGATGATGATAACGATAATATTTTAATTCTGATTGAGCCTGAGGCATTGAAATGCTAAGGAAAAAAGCTCAATGTCGTTCAATGAGAATGAGCATGATGATTATGATTATAATTATGATGATGTTTATCCCATTTTTGCAACAATTTATGGGTAAACAGAGTAATCGCTCAAGGACGTTTGCTTGTATTTATAAAAATAGAGGCAAAAGATAGTACATGTAAGATGATGATAAGGATGATGAAGATGAAGATGAAGATGGTGATGATGATGATGATGTTTGACGAAAAGTAAAAAGTTCTAAAAACACATGATAAAGATGATGATGGAAGGAGAAACTTTGAAATTTTAAAACAATATAAGAATTGAAATGATCAGAATGATGATGATGATGATGTTGGAATTGTCCAATCATCAAAATAATCATTTTACTTTAAAGGATTTATCTGTAAAATGATGAGGATCATTTTCCTCTGAACAACAATTGTAAACAATATTGACTATTGTTTCAATTTATAGTATTTAGCGATTTGATTGATAAAAATTAATCATTAACCAGTTTCATAATTGTAATTGTTTGTTTTCATTTGCTATTTTGGTAAAGGGATTTCACTATGACCAGGAGTTAATTACTATCGATATGAAGAGTTATGGATCGACTGGGAAAACTGATTCTGCTAGTTAATTGACTTTATCGTCTAGCTAATTGTTTTTTTTTGAAAAATTTCAGGTGAGAAACGATTAATAAACTAATCAGTTGATTAAAAATTAGACGAAATTGGGCATATGATTATCAGAAAGCAGGAAACAGCCAAATAACCAGAAACAATAAACAATAAACCAATAACAGTAAAGTTCCGTAATAGTAATTAATGTTTTCATCTCCAAAAGGTGATTCTGGTTTCTCTTGGTAAATTATTGTTTACATTTGATTATCTGAAAATGATCATCACTGTGAATATGAAACATATGATCTGTAACCTTGAGAGTGTCAAGTTTATCCCAAAATAGTTCTAATTTAAGTTTCTCCACCTTCACCTCCTCCTGAAAACTCAGTGAGTATTTTAAATCAGCTGAAGAGGATATTAGACTGAAAATAACTTGATCATTGTGATTAAAATACAAGCAGAGCGATTTTCAAGCTTAGATTATAACTGTAAATGTAATAAGATATAAATATACTTCGATTTTTTTTTCGTAATCAAGGCTAAACAATTTAAATGTTCAAAGCTGTATCAGTTAACTATTTTGGTTTGGGAAATTTAGTTCTTTTTATTTTCCTTGATTATCTTCAAGAAATATAATACTCATCAGAATTGTTACTGTTTAATGAGTAATCATGGAGATATAATGATGAACTTGAAAGTCAAAGAACCATATTAATGGAGAGAGAGAAAATTTCACGATTAAAGTGATGATCAAAAAATTATAATCACACTAATTGATTAATAATTACTGTTAATTATTGTTCGAAACTATGAGGCTAATCATCATGTCAGCTGATAATAAATGAAAGAGAAATGTTATTATTATATTAATCAACAAGAGAGTATAATATTGATTAATATAATGGAAAAATATTGGAACATAATTAATGTTGATGATGATAATTTCTAACTGACTTTGAGTCAATTGATTACTTGTTGATTTGAATCATATGATTTTCAATTAGAATCAGAGAGAAAGTCTTGTTAATTAGTAAACTATAAAGATAATCATAAGCAAAATATCATCGGCCTGAAGTTTACAACCTTGACAAGAATTTCTTGAGGAAAAATCATCATGATGAGCATGAGAGATGAATTATATTTAGATGTGTATCATTCGGCAATGATACAGACTAAGACAGAGAGAGAATGAGAGAGATGATAAACAATACATATGAAATATGAAAAAAGGATTATATGTATCGTGTTGTGAAATTGTCATTAATTGTAATTAGTAAATAGAAGTGATTAATTTTTCATGCATACTTGATGATGATGCGGAAACAGGAGCCGAAGCTGAGCCTTCGGTGATAGATCCATACAAGGAATGTTGATGCACTAGGGAAGATGATCCAGTCGATATTGGACCATGTCGACCTCGATTTTTAGGTAATTTACGTTTGAGAAGAGGTGATTGGTTACTTCTCCGTTCGATAACTTTTTGCTTTAATGCTGATCGCACTTTTAAATTAGGTTCGGAAGCTGTTGATGGTTCAAGATGAATTTATGATGAGAGGATAGTACAGAAGCACAGAGAGAGAGAGAAAAAGAGAGAGAGAAGTTATTTATTAGTTAATTAATTGTGCAATTAAATCACATAACAAGGGATAATTGATTCTGATAATGGATTTGGATGAGCTGAGGTGGAGGAAAATTATCAAGCATTGAAAATACAACCATAGTATATAAAAAAACAAAAAGTGTATCAAGGTGTAAATTTTTGTTGTTACAGTAAATTGCAATTGTAATTATCATTGTAGATGTGGTTGCAATTAATAATATTATCATTATTATATTAATAACATTATATGTAAGTTAAATTGGTGCTTTTTTTAAATGCATGTTAATGTTTGCTTAACTTGCAAGGAAAATTGTAGAAAGACCTTGACAATAATGACGTTTTCATCTCTCTCTCTCTCTCTCTCTCTCTCTCTCTCTCTCTCTCTCTCTCTCTCTCTCTCTCTCTTCATCATCTTCAAAGTTGTCGTTCTTTGCATCTTCACTCGATCTTCTTATTCTGTTAAGTTGCCAATTATAACTTGACTCTTTCTGTTCAATATACACACTTAATATCAACGTTACGAGTATATTTTTATACTCATAACTGTAAATGTGAAAAGGATGCTGATGATGATGATGAGGGTGATTTGAAAGATACATGGATCATTGTCTCTATTGTAACGGTAATCAGGTTAATTATCACAGTTGTTTTCATCATCATCAACACCTACGTTTCAATTAATAAAACATATTTACCTGTTTTCCTTAAGGTGCTTAAGTTTTCTTCATATTTTCCAGAGACTGGATTCCTATGGTGGTAAAAGAAAATAAGTTAAAAGGAATTAGTTGTGATTGAATGAAAGGGAACAAGTGATTGGATAAGATTATGTGGATAAAAAAAAGATGACCATCGTTGAAGATAATATTATTATTATCATCATCATCTCTCACTTTATCTCTTCCTAATAGTTTAATCTTCCTCCCACAACAAAGTTTATTTTTGTCAAATTGAATAAACTCTCTAGGTCACCTAGATTATCACATGGAGATGATCATCTTTCTAATAATAATGGAGATAAATTCAATGAAAATAGTAAATGAGAAAAAGGAAAGATACATGAAAGAAACACTGAAACGTGTTGGCGAGTAACTGTCAACTTCCTTGTTATTCAATTTACTCTCACTTTCCATGGATCAACAATTAACTAACTATATTTAAACATTGAAAATGTTTCCAAATTTAACCCTAACCAACCCAATGGACAATTTTCAAAGTGTATCATCATTACGATCTTCATCTTCCAAGGCTAAAAAAAGCATTCATCTAATAATGTTTTCTTAACATTTTCTTGGAAGCTTAATGTTTCTTTATTAAAACAGCATGAGGATGAGGAAGATGAGTTTTCCCCTTAACCTCTTAACACCATTTATTTTTATATATATCGAATCCACTTTTGTTGTTATGAAATCATATTCGTCAACAATTACAATTTTTCAAGAGATTCTAATTAAAATGATAGTTTTAATCATCTTTCACTTTTTACTACTACCATTTAATAATAAACATGATTAATCTGTAATTATGATGTTTCCATCAATTTCTTTTGATATTTGATTACTTTATGTTTTAGATTATAAATTAATAACATTTGATAAACTGAAATGATTGACGATAAATTTTAGACAAAAATAATAATATCAAACAATCAATAATACAAATAGTATTAAACGTAATTGTAAACTGTTAACATGTAAACAGCCCTGTCAATGGACATAAACAAATAGCAATGAATAAGTAAACATAATAATAGTAATAAGGAATAGCTAAAAATCAAATCAAATCAAAATCAGGAATCACTAAACTGAAACAAGGTCAAAAAACAACAATCATGTCGATGAACAAGATGATAATCAAATGTAAAATTTTGTTAATCATTTCTGTGAATTAAGGTTTCATGATAGCCTAATTTATATTAGATCAATAAAATAAGAAAGAATCTCGAAAATGGATGACGAGGGAGAAAAGAGAGAGAGAAAGTGAGAGAGAGAGAGAGAGAGAGAGAGAGAGAGGGAGGGAGGGAGAGTGTAACCATCTTGTAAAAGCAATGATGATATTTAATGATGGTGTAAATACTAAAAATGAATTGTAACTAAAATGACAAGAATTGAATCAACAGAAATAACTGAAAATGGTGGAAATATAAAAGGGAAAGTGAGAAAGAAAGAAAACAAGAGAGAGAGAGAGAGAGAGAGAGAGAGAGAGAGAGAGAGAGAAACTATTGAGTTTTCTGTTTGGAATATCATATAAATCAATATATCTATTACTAATAGGAAACAAATTAACCTACAATGATAGTAATAATAGTAATAGAAAATATCATATGCGTATAATTTGTGTTTAATAAAATCATATCAATAGCATGTTTCCCATGCAGAACAATTTTGCACCCACTTTCTTTTTCCTATGTCAATCTGTGTAAATAGAAGTGGATTCATTGCAAAATCTTGAAGAATAATATTATTGAATGTTGGTGTTGTAATACGAGGGAGATGATAAATGAGAGAATAAGTGGTCTCAATGGAGGGAGAGAGAGAGAGAGAGAGAGAGAGAGAGAGACTCACCAAGCAAGGTGTACGAATTGATTTGAATTATTGGTTATGGAGGATTTACAGGTACCCGGTGGTTGTCCATTGTTGATTGTTCCCGTAATTGAATTACACACTGATCCGGTTGCATTGCGATGAGGTTGTTGTGGTTGATGGTGATGATGATGCTGAAGGTGGTGGTGGTGTTGTGCTAATGTCGATACTTGTGTTGGTAATTGTTGTTGATGTTGTTGTTGTGGTGATTGGGATGTTGGTGGTGGTTGTTGTGGTTGAGGTTGTTGTTGTGGTGGTAGTTGATTTGATTGTGGTTTTTGTTGATTAGCCTCTCGCTGTTTATTTAAAACAAATTCTTGCAGGCGTTGTTTAACCTCCGAAGAGGCAATGGCACTGTGTTTATGTTTCTCTTTGATAAACATTGAGTTGAAGAAACAAGAGAAACAGAAAGAGGTGAAGATGACGATAGAGAATACGAAAAAGACCAAGATGATAATGAAAATGAAGATGAAGATGATGAGGGATGATTTAACACAGACAGAGAAATTAGACAGATGAAGAGTGATTTGTGACAATCATGAAAGACAGAAACATAGACACGAAACATACACAGGAGAACAAGAAAAGAGAAAAAAAAGAGATAAGAAAAATTGAGAGAAATTGAGAGAGGGAGAAATAGAGATAAATAAAGGGAGAGAGAGAGAGAAAATAACAGAGAAAGTAAGATAAATACAAATTGAGCGAATGGAAGGGAGAAAAACAGAGAAAGAGAGAGAGAGAGAAGAGAGAGAAAAGTAAGGGAAATGAGAGAGGATGAGAGAAGATAAAAAGGCGAAAAAACGAAACGAAAGACTAGAAAGTGAGAGTTGCACGGGAATTAATGATGATGATAACGTTGAAGACAAGAAGAAGATGATGATCGAAATCTCTTTCTTCTATTCTGTCTAAAGGTAACAAAAAGTAGCCTTAACTCATCATGTTTTCTAATTTACTGTTGTTGTTGTTCAAACGAATGGATAACTGATCCCTATTAATATTTTTTCCTTTTCTTTTTATCTTCGAATAAAAAATTCGAGTTCTTATAATTTCCACCAGAGATCGACACTTGCTTGATGTCGATTAAATTGTGACAGTTTGATGGATAAAAGTGCAACACGAATACGACTTTGCAATTGTCTTTGAGATCCATTTAATGGAATATCGCCTTAGACTCCAAGAGCATTGGTCCATCGACCCTAAAAAGAAAGAGAAGGTTGAATGGGATCTGACAAGAGACGAACAATTATTATTCAGTCCACCGCCATTCACTTGAACAATAATTTTATAATCACTTTCTCATTTCCTTATCCCATACGTACCCATGATGGTGATTCTTAAATCAATCCTCGAGCGGCGGTGGGCTGAAAACTTCAGTCAACTTGAAGAAACTTTTCGCGA